>NW_005076891.1:0-258 GCF_000277835.1 Geospiza fortis | reverse complement strand
AATTGAGGATGCAGGTAGTTTTGCAAGATAACAAAACAGACACATAACATGACAACATGCAAATAGCAATATACCTAATTAAGAAGTCATGAATGCATGGCATGATTTTCATGCAAACAGCTGAAGAATTTTATGTCTGATTTCTCAAAATAACACAAGACTTAGTTATGCAAGAAGGGAGAGGTAGAAGAAAAGGCAAGAAATTAGTTTTTGAGGACTAGTCAATCAGTAATGGGATATACCACCTAATATTTAAAG
>NW_005076890.1:0-258 GCF_000277835.1 Geospiza fortis | reverse complement strand
GCCCGGGTGCCAGAACAAGGAGGGTTGGGGGGGCGCCTCACTCGGTCTTCCCTCTTTCGCTTCCCTCCTTTCCCAGCTGATCTCCTTGCGGAATGCCGGAACAGTGGTCCTAGGATGTCCTCTCTGACTTCATGGCTCTGAGTCACTTGAGCTGCTGGCCCCATCTTAAACATGCTCTGCACACACAGACTCACCCCCCTTGTCCCCTTGGGCCTTCCCAGTTCTGGTGGATGGGTGTCCTGGATTGCCAAGCAAATT
>NW_005076889.1:0-258 GCF_000277835.1 Geospiza fortis | reverse complement strand
CTGGGACTTTTCAGGAGGCTCTTAGTGTAAACTTAACTCCGCAGATCTGTGCATTAAACTGCTCATGTGGAGAGTAGAAATTGGTCAAGACACAAAGTAGAGAGTATGTCATGCAAAATATAGGACATGATGTAGTATACTGATATCTTTTCTCAAAAAGAATTTGATCACGCTGTGATCTGAAGGACCAGACCACAGACCTAAAAAATTGTCAGTAATGGGGTTATGCTCTGTAAAGGCAAATAGCAGCAGCAGCAG
>NW_005076888.1:0-258 GCF_000277835.1 Geospiza fortis | reverse complement strand
AGAAATGGGAAAATGGATTCCTAGTCATAGCACTACTCATTTGTTACAGAATCTGAAGTAAATAATTCAGGCTGCACCATAAGCTCAGAAATGCTCAATAGGCTCTCTTTGTTTTATGTATGTATAGAATTGAGAAAAGAATAGTTTTTAATATGTGAAAATGATAAATATGTATGAGAGGGCTAAGCATCCTGGGCTAAGCATCCTTTATTATTGCATGCAACAGTTTAGGTGCTGTTATACTTACATGTACAGTGC
>NW_005076887.1:0-258 GCF_000277835.1 Geospiza fortis | reverse complement strand
CCAGGATTGGGGAATGGTGGGATCCTTGCCCATGGAATGCCGGCAGTGCCTCGGGAAGGGCCCCGAGCCCCCCAGGGATCCGTGCAGGGAGAGCCCGGGAAAAGTGGGATGTGCCCCGGGCTGGGGGCCAGGGCAGCTCTGCTGGGATCGGGGCAGGGATCGGGAATGTCCTTGTGGCCCTGCCCAGCTCCTGCCAGGAGCCAGCGGGGATCGGGATCTGCTCCAGGGAACGAGCCCCGGGAAAAGAGGGAGCGGCCT
>NW_005076886.1:0-258 GCF_000277835.1 Geospiza fortis | reverse complement strand
CTGGGTGATCTTTAAGGTCCCTTTGAAGCCAAATGTTCTATGATTCTATACTTTTAGATAGTTACATATGCATATGTTCATATGTTTCTTTGTGCTGATATTTTAAAACACACAGAATTGTTGCTAAATGTAAAGACTCAGATGCCTCTGCATGGATTTTAATCATTGGATGCCTGTTTCCTGTGTGGTTTGTTATGTTCATGGAGTGATTCTTGGTCTAAGTTCTACCACATATTAGCATGGTTTGAGCACTATAAA
>NW_005076885.1:0-258 GCF_000277835.1 Geospiza fortis | reverse complement strand
TCACCAGTGTCACAGCCCCTGCCCGGGGCCAGGGCCAGCACTGGGGCTCCCCAGATTTAGTGTTTGCCACAGGGACCCTGAACCCGCCCTCCCCGGGGGCTCCATCGGGGGAAAGCGCCAGAGCCACCCTTAAACCAAACCGAACCAAACTGAACCGAACCAAACCAAACCAGAACCGGAACCGGAAGAACAGAACCCAGACAGGAGAGGGGAGAACCCAGGCCCCGTGGAACAGACCCCAGACAGGACAGGGAAGGT
>NW_005076884.1:0-258 GCF_000277835.1 Geospiza fortis | reverse complement strand
AGAGAACGCTCAGCCGCTGCCGGTGCTCCTGTTGCCCGGCAGCGCTCTGTCAAGAGAAGCGCCAGTGTTAAAAGTTCGGTTGCTCCCCCAGTTCGCTCCCCGACCAGTGTCCCTACCCCGCAGCCCTCTCCCATTACCCCGGAAAGCCCTGGGATCCTGAAGCGGGCAGCCCCGAACAACAGACGGCCTCGAGAGTCATCCGAGGGCCCGTTTCAGGCGTCCCAGTCCCCTCGCTGCCGGCGATCAACGGCCGGATCG
>NW_005076883.1:0-258 GCF_000277835.1 Geospiza fortis | reverse complement strand
AAACCCCCAAAATTCACATTTTAATTCCCCAAATTCACGCTTGACCCCCCCAAAATTCACACCTGAATCCTCTACGTTGGCACCCGAGCACCCAAAGTGGCACCTGAGACCCCAAATTCGCACTTCAATCTCCCTCAGCTGCCACCGGAGACCCCCAAAGTGGCCCCCACGTCCCCGCAGTGGCAGCTCCGTGCTGTGCCATGCCCATATCCATGCCATGCCGTGCCATCCCTGTGCCATCCCCATTGCCGTGCCATG
>NW_005076882.1:0-258 GCF_000277835.1 Geospiza fortis | reverse complement strand
CTGAACTGTTTATACAGCTTTCATCATCAATCAGTAATGGTTTACGAGCTCAATATTTCAATATAATAAGGAAACATAAGTCAATATGTTATCAGGAGCTGTTTTATTTATGTCTTCCTTATAAAGCCTGTGTAATTAAGGTAATAGGCAGTTATAAGTTTAACATATTTTCCACTTTAATTGTATAAACACTAAATATTATAAATGTTTGTATTTTACCTTCAAAAGAGAAACCGTTTTTACATGGGGCACACCCAG
>NW_005076881.1:0-258 GCF_000277835.1 Geospiza fortis | reverse complement strand
ATGGGACTGGGATTAGGAGATAGGAAGGGATTGTATAGAATTGGAAAAGAGTGTGGGACTGTGTGGGTTTGGGAGAGAATATGGGATTGTGTGGGACTGTGAGAGAGTGTGGGGTTGAGTATGGGATTGGGAGAGAGTGTGGGGTTCTGTGGGATTGTATAGGATTGGGAGAGGGTGTGGGATTGTGAGGGATTGCACGGGACTGGGACAGAGTGAGGGATTCTGTGGGGTTCTGTGGGGTTGTGAGGGACTGGGAGA
>NW_005076880.1:0-258 GCF_000277835.1 Geospiza fortis | reverse complement strand
GCAAAGAAGAGAGAGATTTTTGATTAAGGATCTGAAGAAAGAAAAACAGCCTGAAGTTCAAAGGTCTTCAGTAAGAAACAAGAACAAGGCCTACATGTATATAAGGCAAGGAAAAAATCTCACAACAGAAAGACCACTAAAATACAGGGAGGCATTTGGAAAATGAAGCCAGAAAAGGAACAGAAGTTAAGAGAGAGCTGACATTCCCTTTCTCACATTATGCAGGGAAACTGGTTTCATAAATCCACCAATTCACAC
>NW_005076879.1:0-258 GCF_000277835.1 Geospiza fortis | reverse complement strand
AACCTTCTGATTTTATGGATTCCCACAGGAAAGCAGCCAGGTTAAAGACCTGACCAAAAAGGAAGTAGGATCAGAGGAGAGGGGACAGAAAAGTAGATGGTCAGGAGAGAATAGAAATTCCCAAGTATGCAGCCAATGGGAAAGGGGTCAGGGACTGCCCCTGGCCAGGAAAGGGGATAAAATGTAGTCATTTTTTGGAGGTGTGTAGGTTTGGCTCTTGGAGGAAAGAGGTGAATTGTTACTAATAAACAGATTTCT
>NW_005076878.1:0-258 GCF_000277835.1 Geospiza fortis | reverse complement strand
TTTTGTACAGAGATTGTAAATACATTAAAAAGTTGTGAGGAGAAATTTATACTAACTTGGCATTTGTGTTATTTGTTTCTCCTGAAATGGACTGACCTTAACATTGTGGTTCAATGGACATTTTTGGGTTTGAAATGTACAGTCCATGATTTGTCATATTGACCTGGGTTTGTGGGCCACAAGATCAGATACTGTGTTTGGATCATGCTTCACCTCTTGCAACATTTTGTCCTTAGAAAGGAATTAGAGAAAAAAAAA
>NW_005076877.1:0-258 GCF_000277835.1 Geospiza fortis | reverse complement strand
AGATGAATTTCATAAAGCTGTGGTTCACTTCATGCACACATGTTTAGGTTTTCTGTCGATGGAAATGAAGTTACAGGAGGGGGATGATTCAGAACAGATCTCACCCTGATGTGGCAGTAAGGACTGAAGGCCCTGAACAAGGAAGTAGGAATTGCTCCCAGATCCTGCAGTTTAAATTAGAAGAAAATAGATCTTGCTATAGCAGTAAAGAGAGCAAACTTCACCAGTTCATCCAGTTAAATCCACTTTTGCTCAAGC
>NW_005076876.1:0-258 GCF_000277835.1 Geospiza fortis | reverse complement strand
AGCCGCAGATGGCCCTCGGGGGGACATCGGCAGTCCTCAGGAGGTGTTTTTGGGGGGTCCCAGGGCCGGCAGTAGCTGCTCCCAGTATGAGCCCAGTTGATCCCTCTGTGTGCTTCCAGTTTCCTCAGCACTCCCAGTCATTCCCTATGCTGATGCAATTTGCTCCCTGCACGGTCCCAGTTGCTCCCAGTTCCTGCCACTTTCATCCAGTTTGTTCCCAGTTCTCCCACTTCTCCCGTAGCAGAGTCCAAGTCACTC
>NW_005076875.1:0-258 GCF_000277835.1 Geospiza fortis | reverse complement strand
TTGGTTTTAGACTCTAACCTGGAGTGATGCAGCCTCTGGCCTGCCCACCGTTGCTTCCTCTGGAAGGGTCTGCAGCTGCAGGCTGGGGAGTGGCGCAGCTGCTTCAGCACCTGATGCCACAGCCTGCTCTTTGGCCTAAAGGGAAAAAAACCCCAGCATCAGTGGTAGTTCTCCTTCAGACACACACCTGGGATGAACCATGTCCCCTTGAGCCCATTGAGTGGACTTGCTTTGATCACTGGACCTAACATCCATGAA
>NW_005076874.1:0-258 GCF_000277835.1 Geospiza fortis | reverse complement strand
CTGGGACCCCTCCCCAGTGTCATTGTCACTCTGGGACCCTCCCGAGATGTCACACGGAGTCCCTGTCCCTTACAGACCCTGCCCCAGTGTCCCTGTCACTCTGGGACCCCTCCCCAGTGTCATTGTCCCTCTGAGACCCTCGAGGTGTCATTGTCCCCTGGAATGCCCCAAGGGTGTCCTCCGTGTCCCCAAGGTCCCCGGGGTGGTGTCCCCAGTGTCGGGGGCTGTCCTGGGGTGATGTCCCCAAGGTCCAGGTTG
>NW_005076873.1:0-258 GCF_000277835.1 Geospiza fortis | reverse complement strand
GATCAAGACTCCCATCCAGCTTGGTGTCCACTGCAAACTGACTGAGGGAGAATTTGATCTCCTTGTCCGGGTCATCGATAAAGACATTAAACAGGACTGTTCCCTGTACACTGGAGGTAACTCCATCCACTGCCACTCCTGACAGTCTTTTACCCTGCAAAGAGTGCACCTGTCCAAGCCTTGGACTCACAGGTTTTCCAGCAGAATTCTGTGAGAGACAGTGACAGAGGCTGTCACTATGATATTTTCTAAAAAATC
>NW_005076872.1:0-258 GCF_000277835.1 Geospiza fortis | reverse complement strand
TTTTAGCCAGCCATGCTGCCAACAGAAGGGCCAGAAGTGGTGGCAGTGGATTTTTTTTTTCCCCTTTTTGGTGCGTCGCGTGAAGAGAGACACTGAGTAGAGCTGGCAGCTGGCGCGTCCCACGTGGCGCCGGCGGGAGCCATGTGATCAGCTGTGAGGGGCATGGTGAGCAATTGCCCAGTGTGAAGCCTGGTTGGGATCAACCTTTTAACGCTGCAGAGGTCTATAAACCTTTTCAATTGATAGAACTTGAGAACA
>NW_005076871.1:0-258 GCF_000277835.1 Geospiza fortis | reverse complement strand
CCATCCACATCATCATCATCATCAACATCCATCGCCATCCATCAATGGCATCGTTGTCATTGTCATCATCAATATCATCGTCATCACTAATATCATTGTCATCAACATCCATCCACATCATCATCATTCATAGTTGACGTCATCATCATCATCAACATCCATGAACATAACCTCCATCCATCACCATCCCAGCAGCGCAGCATGAATGGAACACCTGGGTACAGTAGCATCGTTGGCATTGTCATCATCAATATCATC
>NW_005076870.1:0-258 GCF_000277835.1 Geospiza fortis | reverse complement strand
TCCAACCTGCTCTGGGCAGATCTGTTGATATCATAATCCTTTGTGCCCCATATTGCACAGCAAATGAGGCTGTCATGGTTTAAGACTTGTATTCTTCAATTCAGTGCTCTAACAAAAACCATACTAGTACCTGGTTACCCCCTTCTTCCAGTTGGAAGCACACACACACAAAAAAAAGATTCCAAGTTCCAAGTTGAGATAAGAACACGTTATTGGAAATACCAATGATAAAAGGAAACAAACAGTAGCAGCAACAAT
>NW_005076869.1:0-258 GCF_000277835.1 Geospiza fortis | reverse complement strand
GAGGAGCAGGGGAGGCTCAGCAGTGCCAGGTGACAGAGGGGAGCGCCGGCCCTACCGCGTTCAGTTCCCGCACGTCTTCCTCCTGCTCTAGCCTCATCCTCGTCGCCCGCTGCAGCAGCTTCTGCTCCTCCTGCTGCAGCTCCTCCTCCATGTCTCTCCAGTGGTCCCTCTTGCCCTCCAGTTCTGCCTTTCTCTGCTCCTCGATCTGGGCCTTTTTCAGGGCTTCCTGTGGGGACACAGAGCGCTGCTCAATCCTGG
>NW_005076868.1:0-258 GCF_000277835.1 Geospiza fortis | reverse complement strand
AGCTGTGACAGGAGCCACGGGGCTCTGGGAGGACATGGAGGACATGGAATTAAAGCGTAGCAAAAAGCCCAAAGCAGCAGCAGGAGCAGCAGAGCTGGGCAATGGCAGACAGGCTTCCGCAAGCAGCGGGGAGACGCTTCCTCCAGAGAGGGGCAGGGAGTCAGGGCCCTCTTCCCAGTGAGGCTGGGTGTTGAAAAGGCTCCAGTTCAGCAGCTGCTCCTGCAAGCAAAGGCTCACCCAGAAGAAGCAGTGAAGGAC
>NW_005076867.1:0-258 GCF_000277835.1 Geospiza fortis | reverse complement strand
AAAAAAATAATAACTTGTCACATCCTCAAGATTTAGGAGTCTAAACTATGACGTCCTTGTCCATTTGCTGCTTCCTATCTTTCTTGCAAACCTTTACCCTTCTGGCTCTTTGTCACAGGCCATGCTTGCTTTGCTGTACTTTTAGACATTTTGGAAACAGAGATAGCTGCTCTGTGCTTGGGGTAGAGAGTTGTGTGCCTCCAAATTGTTGGCTTCAGATATATGGAATCCTAGAATCCAAGAATGGTTTGGGTTGGA
>NW_005076866.1:0-258 GCF_000277835.1 Geospiza fortis | reverse complement strand
TTCCCAGTGGAGATGACAAATTCATCCGTGACTTCACTTCCATCCTAATTTTCCAGGTGGAGACAAGGAACTCATCCCTGACTCCCCTGTTTTCCTTGGGAAGACAAGGAACTCATCCCTGATTCCATTGTTTCCCTTGTTTACCAGGTGGAGACAAAAACTCATTCCTGACTTCACTTCTCCTTGTTTCTCAGGGAAAGACAAGAAACTTCTCCCTGATTCCATTCTTTTCCTTGTTTTCCAGCTGGAGACCAGAAA
>NW_005076865.1:0-258 GCF_000277835.1 Geospiza fortis | reverse complement strand
CAACGTTGGTGAATAAAGGGCAAGAGGGGTAGCACCAGGTCTATAGGGAACCGGGGATCTACCTGCAGTCTGTGGAAGACTCAACATCAGAGCAGGTAGATGCCCAAAGGAGCTTGTGACCCTGTGGGAAGCTCAAGAACCTGCAGCCTTGTGGAGACAGGACTCTACAGTGGATTCAGGTTTTATTTTGCATTATTCTACTCTGATATGACTGTTTATAAATTAAATGAAATACCCCAAGTTGAGTCTGTTTTGCCC
>NW_005076864.1:0-258 GCF_000277835.1 Geospiza fortis | reverse complement strand
GACAGGGTGTCAACACTGACTGCAAATGTCCTCAGTTTGAAAACCCAGAATAAAGAATGCATAGCCACTAGATGTAGGGTTTTTTAACAAAAAACCAAAACACTACAGCTGTGGCCAAAATTTTACTTTGTTTGTTTTTCTTCCTGTACCTTACTGTGAAGGCAGGGAGCAGATTTTCCTTTCTTTTTAGCATCAATGTGATTTGCAGGCAGTTGGTTTCCAGCTTTTGCAAGGCTCACACTTGAGATGATGAAATGT
>NW_005076863.1:0-258 GCF_000277835.1 Geospiza fortis | reverse complement strand
AACCCTGGGAAAACTCAAGGAAAACTTGTTCATTTATGGAAGTGGGTGTTAAATTTGTGCTATTTTAGGTGGTTTTCTCCTTCAAAACATAGACATTGTTAAATTCTTTATTAACTCCTTCATACCTGAACACAGTGATGGATATTGGTGGTTTTTCCTCTTTCCCACCCATTTTGACAGCTCCCACCACCCCATTTTCCCCCTGAAGAATTATTCTTTGGATGGAAAAGTGGGGCAGAGGGATGGACAGCCAGGGAG
>NW_005076862.1:0-258 GCF_000277835.1 Geospiza fortis | reverse complement strand
TTTTCTGCCTATGCATTTCAAATTTGAAAGTATTAAATAATGACAGAAATTGCTTCAGTAATGTTTATACCTGTTAGGGTTATGTACATCTCCTGCAGGAGTTCTTCATTTGATGGCAAAGATGATGCATGCCAGTGTTACACAGTTTCTTTAGGTTCTGGTTTGTAGAAACCAGACTGACAGGGTTTCCAAGTGGGTCGTAGTGAGGTGGAAAGCTTGTTTGGATTTGCTCACACAGAATCAATTAGGTTGGAAAAG
>NW_005076861.1:0-258 GCF_000277835.1 Geospiza fortis | reverse complement strand
AAAAAAAAAAAGACTTGCTGACAATAGACAGCTAAAGAACACTACCTCTACCAATAACAAGGCTGTGAAAGACTTTTTTTGAAGGAATGAGAGTTACATTTGGGTCATTCTTGCAGGGACAGTAGCTCAGTAACTCACAGCAGATGCCATACTGTTACTCACCCCATTATCTCTCTTTCAGACAGACTCACAGATGGATTCACTACACCACACTACAGACTGCACTCCCCATGGGGATGTAACACATCCACCACACTA
>NW_005076860.1:0-258 GCF_000277835.1 Geospiza fortis | reverse complement strand
CATTCCCTCAGTGCCAGAAAGGCCACTGGAACATCAGGGAAAAGTCAATTCCTGCTATGCTGCTGCTCAGAGACACCAATCCCATGTCCATGCAGTCCCTGGACATCCACTGGCATTTGTCTCTATGCACCTCTCTGATCTTCAGAACCTTTCCCACTTCCAAAATCTTTCCTCCAATTATGAATTTTTTTCACCTTCTTTTCAGTCCCCTGTTGTCTCATCAAGACCATGGATTATTTTTGGAAATGTTTCTTTTTT
>NW_005076859.1:0-258 GCF_000277835.1 Geospiza fortis | reverse complement strand
ACTCTGTCTAATCAATCATTAATTAGTTTCTGTCTAATCAGTAATTTATTAGTCCCTGTCTAATCAATCATTAATTAGTCCCTGTCTAATCAATCATTAATTAGTCAATGCCTAATCAATCATTAATTAGAACCTCACCCAGTTTCGTCTCCATCTCCAGTTTCTCTGCAGGGGTAGAAAAGGAAATTGGGGAATTCTGGGACATTGATTAATTAATTTATTAATTATTATAAATTAATAATTGTTATTATATAAGAC
>NW_005076858.1:0-258 GCF_000277835.1 Geospiza fortis | reverse complement strand
ATCCAGTCTTTTCTTAAACATCTCCAGTGACAGTGATTCCACCACCTCCCTGAGCAGCCCATTTAAATCTCCAGTCACTATTCCTGTGAAGAAATTCTTAAAGTCCAGCCTAAACTTCCCCTGGCACAGAAGGCTAGTGGGAAGACTGTGGCCTCTTGTCCTGTCACTGATTATCTGGAAGAAGAGATCAACCTCACCTCTCTTCTCAGGCAGTTGAGGAGAGTGATAAACGTCACCCCTGAGCCTCCTCTTCTCCAG
>NW_005076857.1:0-258 GCF_000277835.1 Geospiza fortis | reverse complement strand
CTTGCTTTGGTTCTCCTATACAATAGGTGCTTTTGAGCTGCTGTGATTCTGTCACATCTCTTTGAGAGGGTACAGAAGTTGGATTTCAGATAATTAAGGAGGGAGCTTGAAGCTAATACATGTGCAGCTGGGAGTCCAAGCAAATAATGCAGCAACATCAAAGGGAGAGAGTCTGAACATGTCAGTGTCTGCTGATAAAATCAGTAACTCAGGCAGAATCATCTCTGCAAAGAAAGGCATAGTTGCAGTAGGAAAAAA
>NW_005076856.1:0-258 GCF_000277835.1 Geospiza fortis | reverse complement strand
TCCTGGTCCCTAATCCCAGTTTGTTCCTCATTATCCTTGTCTCTAATCCCAGATTTGCTCCTTGATATCCCAGTCCCTGATCCTGGTCCCCATTACCAGTCGTCCCATTCCCAGTTATCCCAGTCCCCATTCCCAGTTATCCCTGTCCCTGATCCCAGTTTGCTCCTGGTTGCCCCAGTCCCCATTCCCAGTTTACTCCCAGTTACTGCAATCCCCATTCCCATTCCCTGATCCCAGTTTGCTCCCAGTTACCCCAGT
>NW_005076855.1:0-258 GCF_000277835.1 Geospiza fortis | reverse complement strand
GGGAGTGCAGGAACAGCAGGGAAAGGCTCAAAAATGAAAGAAATCATCCCAAAAATCCTGTCTGGGAGCAAGCAGGGAGGGCAGAAACAGGGAAAGACAGGGAGAGGATCAAAACCAGGAGGAATGATCCCAAAAATCCTGAAATGCCAGCTGGGATGGAGCAGGGAATGCAGCAGGAGCAGGGAAAGGCAGAGAGAGGCTCAAAAACAGGAGAAATGACCCCGAAATTCCAGCTGGGATGGAGCAGGGAATGCAGGA
>NW_005076854.1:0-258 GCF_000277835.1 Geospiza fortis | reverse complement strand
TTTGGGGTCATTTTGGGGGATTTGGGGGGATTTGGGGTCATTGGGGACCCCCAGAGAACGCGAGGCCCTGGAGGTTTTGGGGTTTTTTTCTGCAGATTTTGGGGTTTTGGGTCCTTTTCTGTGAGCTGCGGGTTTCTTTTTGTGGATTTTGGGGTTTGGGTTTTTTCCTGTTTTTTTCAGGTCCCTTTTTGTGAGGGTTTTGTGTCCCTTCCTGTAATTTTTTTTCCCCCCCCATTTTTTCCCATTTCCAGGGTTTTT
>NW_005076853.1:0-258 GCF_000277835.1 Geospiza fortis | reverse complement strand
TACAGACTTGTTCTTGTTTGTCTGCCTGCTCTGAAGAAACAGTAATCACAGTTGCTTTGCTATAGTTAGAGCCATTAACCATTCAGCACCCAATGCTAATTTTTTCTCCCACTACTCCTTGCAGCTGCCAGGTGTAATGCTTCTCCCATTCTTGCCTAGTGTATACCTGATCTTCATGTGTTACTGCTGTTAGTAAATTTAGGCCTGCAACATTTCCCATAGATCCCGTAAATTGCAAAAAGGCTTGGGACCAGGCCC
>NW_005076852.1:0-258 GCF_000277835.1 Geospiza fortis | reverse complement strand
AATTGGAGAAACCCCAAATCCCTTAAACACAGCCACAGATCGACCCCAAAATCAGCTCAATTCCCCCAAAAATCACCCAAAATTGTCCCCGAATGTCTCCAAAGTGTCCCCAAAGCGCCCAAAATTGTCCCAAAACTCCCCAAAATGGCCCCAAATCTCCCCCGAACCCCCAAAAATGTCCCCAAATGTCCGTCCCCAAGTGTCCCCAAAACGTCCCCAAAATTGTCCCAAATTGTCCCCAATGTCCCCCAATGTCCC
>NW_005076851.1:0-258 GCF_000277835.1 Geospiza fortis | reverse complement strand
TGCAAACTGCACAAGTACTTCAGCTGGGCTAGTTATCCAGGTGTTAGGGGTGGCACTATCCAAATGGATCAGGCTAGTATGACTATGATATGATGCAAAGCCTGTGGCAAGAATAGCAATATTCTTTGCTCATCCTCCTTGCCAAGTCTGGGTGATTTACTTTGCAGGTCACCCTATTGCTCTTGGCTAGCTTTCAAACTCAGTATTATCTAATCTACAAATCACTGCTCTTCCAGCAGTTCAACTCAAACAAACAAA
>NW_005076850.1:0-258 GCF_000277835.1 Geospiza fortis | reverse complement strand
TTTTTTTTCTTATTTTCTCCCTTCCCCCTCCCCTCCAAAGGCTTCTTCCTTTCATTTTATTATAAAGCATTAATGGTTTCTTATCATCTTCTGCAAAGATAACCATTTCAGTTCTATGCATTTCCTTGTTTTTAAAAATTTACCTTCTCTGAACAGATATATTTCAGGTTAGCTTTGGGCCCAGACCACCCTGTACACCTACTATTCCTGTTCCAGCTCCTGCAGGTAAGCCTGCTTGTCAAACAATTGTAGTCCCCT
>NW_005076849.1:0-258 GCF_000277835.1 Geospiza fortis | reverse complement strand
AAACTTTTAAAATTTTCACAAGAGAGTAAACGTGTTTTTCACAGGAGCGATTTTGCAATACCCACACCACTGCTGATGCTGGCACCCGCTCAACACGACCAGCCAGCATACCAGCAGTGCAGTTCCTGATTCAAACAAAATAACCTCCCAAGTTTTTGCTTTGCACCTGTTTCCCATGGTTTGTCTGGTCTGGGGAGGGCATTAAACCACAGGAACTCATTTGTCATATTGTTTCTTGTCTTGGTTTGGAAAGACAGG
>NW_005076848.1:0-258 GCF_000277835.1 Geospiza fortis | reverse complement strand
GACAAGCTGGGCACAGATCAGCAGGTGTTGAGCACGTACACTGGGAATCACTTCTTTTCTTTGTGTTTTATCTGTCTCTCTTCCCCTTTCATTACAATTATTATACTTAACTCTGTTTCAACACTTAAATAACTGTTCTTATCTCAATCCACTAGCTTTACATTTTTCCTGATTCTTCTCCCCATCCCAGTTGAGTAGAGGGAGTGAACAAGTGGCTCCATGGTACTTGTGGTGGTACTTGGCTGCCAGCTGGGGTTA
>NW_005076847.1:0-258 GCF_000277835.1 Geospiza fortis | reverse complement strand
TTTTGGGGTTTTGGGATTTTTTGGGATGTGGGGTTTCTGGGATTTGGGTTTTTTGGGGTTTTTGTGGTTTTTGGGGCGCCCTGACGCCTCGCTCCCCGCAGCGACGCTGGACGGGGGCCTGGGGCTGCTGCTGCCCATGCAGGAGAAAACCTACAGGAGATTGCTGATGCTGCAGAACGCGCTCAGCTCCGCCCTGCCGCACCTGGCCGGCCTCAACCCCCGCGCCTTCAGGTAAATAACACCTGGGGTGCACCTGGG
>NW_005076846.1:0-258 GCF_000277835.1 Geospiza fortis | reverse complement strand
TGAATCTCTTTTTCTGGTTTAATCCAATTTTCAGGGTATGTCTTACCACATAAAGAGTCACATGACACAAAGAGCTTATCTCTTACAACTGAACTTGCTAAACTTTCATCTTGCTGGTTTAGATTAATTTTTAGGAAGTGGAACAGACACTTTTAGACAAACTTTGTGCTGAACTAGGCATCATCCACATGATTTCCATAATGGCTAGAGCAAAGACTGTACAAATGTCATGGTGTGTGCTCTGGATGATCCTACAGA
>NW_005076845.1:0-258 GCF_000277835.1 Geospiza fortis | reverse complement strand
GGTTCTTCTCAGAGCTTTGGAGAGGAGACATCTCTGTCCTGGACACCCGCCGACCCTTGCAATGCACACATGGACCTGTGTGTCGCTTCAGGAGACACACCAAGAAGCCCCTGTCACTTTGAAAGGGCAGCTGTTGTTTCATTGTTGCATTTATTGGGTCGGTCAAGCCCCTCGTACCCCCACTACAGCCTATGCTTGAAGACACAGAAGTACCGTCCTGGAGGAAGGGCATGGAAAGCTTGACAAAGGCTGAAGGGA
>NW_005076844.1:0-258 GCF_000277835.1 Geospiza fortis | reverse complement strand
CCCCTGGTTCTGTCTGCAGCACTGGGGCTGGGACATGAGGAATGGAGAATTTCCCTGCGGTGGGGAAGCTCTGCTGCAGAACCTGGAAATAAACCCAAAGGCCCCCAAGCATTTCTGCAGGAGAACTCCTGCTGCAGTGTGTGTGGGGCAGAGCAGAAGTGCTGCCATGTGTCACAGTGCAGGCTGGCTTGTACTGTGTGAATTAACCAGCCCTGGGCTCACTGACCTTGCCCAATTGACTGGGCCCTGCCCAATCCC
>NW_005076843.1:0-258 GCF_000277835.1 Geospiza fortis | reverse complement strand
CAGCTCTGGGGTGTGTCACACCAAACTCATATTACCCATTTAGCAACTGGACAGGCCATTGTGGAAAGAGCACATGGCACTTTACAACATTAGCTTGAAAAACAAAAGGAAAGAATGTGTGGCAAGACCCCATAGAGCTAAAGCTATATAGACACTAAATCATTTAACAGCATCAGAGAAGTCCCAGAACCCATTTATTTTAAATCACTTATCATTACAATCATGCTGTGGTGTTCAGCTGCCCAAACCCAAGGTAAT
>NW_005076842.1:0-258 GCF_000277835.1 Geospiza fortis | reverse complement strand
GGGGTGACTGGAAAGGTGCTTACCATGACTGGAATCATACTGGAGGTGACTGGGAGCAACTGGGACCACACTAGGAGTTACAGAGAGTCACTCTGGGCATGACTGGCATAATACTGGGAGGATTTAGGAGTCACTGGATGCAACTGGGATCATACTAGCAGTGACTTGGAACCATACTGCTAGTGACTATGGGCACTACTGGGACCACCCTGGGAGCTACTGGGATTATAATGGGTGTGAATGGAACCTGACTGGGGG
>NW_005076841.1:0-258 GCF_000277835.1 Geospiza fortis | reverse complement strand
ACATCCAGGATAAGGCTGGAGTGGGCTGTCAGCAACCTGATCTCATTGGGAATGTCCCTGCTCATTGCTGTGCGGTTACACTGGATGGTCCATAAAGGTCACTCCCAAGCCCAACTGTTCTGTGATTCTGCAGCAGGGCCTGCCCAGGACTAAGGTGCTGCAGGAGCTGGTGGACGAGCTCCTCGGTGTCTGCCGAGTGCTCTCCCGGAGGAGCTTCATGCCGGAGCTGCACCCAGCTGTTGGGACGGACACCAGCCC
>NW_005076840.1:0-258 GCF_000277835.1 Geospiza fortis | reverse complement strand
TTCCTCAGAACACTTAATTTTAAAAAGATGCACTTGGGGTTCCCATATGGAACAAATACATGTGCACCTAAACTTTTTTTGTTCTTTCCTGTGGGAGTACAATCACATAATTCACAACAGAGAAGCCATCCAAGGATGCCAGCTGGCTCCATTCTATTTTCATTATTCAGAAATGACAAATGGCTGTTTTAGCATGAGCATTTTACCTGTGAGGACTTTTTTTCTTCAGAATGCAACACTAAAACAGGTGATTGTGGT
>NW_005076839.1:0-258 GCF_000277835.1 Geospiza fortis | reverse complement strand
ATAAAGATGTGGATTCTTGGTGTAATTATACCTCAGCTCTGTTTACAGTTCCAATTTACCATGAGGAATGTTTTTCATCTGTGGAGACAGAGCTTGGCCAACCATTCCACCAAACACCAAAGGTGCTCCATGTAGCATTGGAAGGCTTTCCATGCTGACACCCAGTGTAAATATGATTATAGACCACAGATGCAGAGGAAAAAGGTCTTTCCATCAGTATGACTCAGACTGTAAAGATGATTTTGAACCTTGGAGTTT
>NW_005076838.1:0-258 GCF_000277835.1 Geospiza fortis | reverse complement strand
CAACTCTGGACACCCGGAGGGATGCGCGGAGTTCCAACAACCCAGGAAACTGAGAGATAATGAAATAAGAAAGGGACAAGATGATGCCTTGGAGATGGATATCTCCATGGCAATCAAGGGTAAGGGAATGGGACACACCTGGAACACAGACCCACCTGAGAACTGTGCTCTGAGAGGGATGAAACTGATACACAGGGTGACTTGATAATTCCAGCAACTGAGGAACTGAGGCAACTTCATACTTGGGTTGATTCATAC
>NW_005076837.1:0-258 GCF_000277835.1 Geospiza fortis | reverse complement strand
CAATGACCATTGACCCAACCCTTGACCCATTGACCCACCAGTGACCCAACCCTTGACCCCTTTACCCAATGACCCAACCAATGACCATTGACCCAACCATTGACCCAACCAATGACCAATGACCCAGCCAATGACCCAGCTATTGACCTCTTAACCCAACCAATGACCATTGACTCAACTGTTGACCAATGACCCAACCTTTGACCCATTGACCAACCAATGACCCAACCTTTGACCCCTTGACCCAACCAATGACCC
>NW_005076836.1:0-258 GCF_000277835.1 Geospiza fortis | reverse complement strand
AGAATGCTTCCTGAGCACACGGAACAAGTGTGAGTCAGAGAGACCCATCTGTTGATACAAAGAGCATGTGAGGTCAGCCTTAAGACTCTGAAGTGTGAGTTTGATGAAGTTCTTGTTTATGCTACCAGAAGGTTTCCATTAAATGATACAAATCCTATACCTAGTCCATTTGCCAGCACATATTTCATCCCTGGAATGTATCTTCCAGATAAATAACATGAAAGTATTATTTTTCTTTTTTTTTCCTTCCTTTTTTTT
>NW_005076835.1:0-258 GCF_000277835.1 Geospiza fortis | reverse complement strand
AGGAGGGACATCCCTGTGCTGGGGACAGCAGGGACAGCACACAGGGGATTGTCCCTCTCGGCCTCACCCTGTGCTGGGGACAGTTCTGGGTGTCTCCATGTGAGAAACACATCAAGCTCTCCAAGAGGGTCCAAAGGAGGGACAGGAGGGTGGGGAAGGCTCTGCAGGGGCCACTCGAGGAGAGGGCACCTGGAATGTCCGGCTGGAGCAGGGACTGAGGGCAGAGCTCCCTGGGGACAGCTCTGAGCCCTGCTCTGG
>NW_005076834.1:0-258 GCF_000277835.1 Geospiza fortis | reverse complement strand
TCTGAGTGACAGTAAAATTTACTCAGTAATGAATAAACTTTACTCAATCATGACAGTAAAATTTGTTCAATCATGAGTAAAATTCTTAGTGTGAACTAAGTACCTTAATCAAAGGGTAGCTCAAGCATAACTGGCATTTGATGTCAAGGCAACTTGGCCTGCATTTGTCACATCTGCTCCATTAAAAAGCTTACTGTCTTAGATTCCTGTTGAGGGATACCAACGCAAGCTGTGAAACTACATGAAAATGATGATTTA
>NW_005076833.1:0-258 GCF_000277835.1 Geospiza fortis | reverse complement strand
TGAAGACAGTGTGGACCAAGGCCTAAAAACTGGAGGTGATAAGAGTGGACTAAAACCACAGCCAAGGAATACGCATGCTCTAAAAGGCAGATCCGAAAAGGAGGTTTGCTAAACAATTCTTGGAGCATTTAAACTAGTTTGTGGAAAAAGTTTACTATGCATAAGGGTCTATGAATATGCAAAAGGCTGATGTAAGGGAAAAGATATTTAAGGGGTATACCCGAAGGTGACTGGTGTGGTCTTGGCTGAGTGCCAAGA
>NW_005076832.1:0-258 GCF_000277835.1 Geospiza fortis | reverse complement strand
TCCTTGAGCAGCAGACCAGCTGTCTAACACAAGCATGCCCAAAGGCTCTGATACAACATCCCTGACAGAGGGTCTCTCCTCAGGGCTCTCCTGTGCATGGATTTTTCCTTCCTCATTCCCCCTTAGGAATCCTCCCCTCACAGGAAGTCCATGTGGCCGTGAAGGCACAATCTGGAAATGGTTTTCCCTTTACCCTCACACCTTTAGCAGGGAGGGCCCAAGAAACCCAGAACAAATTTCCATCCATTTTCAACATCT
>NW_005076831.1:0-258 GCF_000277835.1 Geospiza fortis | reverse complement strand
CCGATATTGGTGTGGGAGGGATTTTGGCCGTTTTTATCAATCAACGTGCGGGGCAAGGAGCGAGGGACGGGGAGATGGGAGGAGGGGAGCGGTCAGGTCAGCTCCGATCCCTTTCCCGTAAAAGCTGTGGTTTAAAAGAACCGCAGCACCGTGGGGAGGAGCTTCTGGGGCTCTCAACAGTGAATTCTCGCAGGAATTCTTGCGGTGTGCTGGGCCAAGCCAGGTGCCCGAGGCCAGCAAAAGCGCTCTGTGCCTCTG
>NW_005076830.1:0-258 GCF_000277835.1 Geospiza fortis | reverse complement strand
TTTTAGAAGCTAAGTATGGGTGGTTTGGCATCACCCGTGCTTAATAAACTTTGTATTACTGATCCTTTATTCCAATAAATGGGGAGGGTACTTGTTTTTTGTCTAATAAAGGTCCTTTCTTTTACATACTAGTCATTGATTTAAGTCAATGACTCTGGAGGGTGCTTCTAGTTCATTAGTGTGATGCTCCACATATTATAAATTAATTGAAATATTAGTGAAATCCCTATCTGCAATCATAACAGTAGCATTTTTTTT
>NW_005076829.1:0-259 GCF_000277835.1 Geospiza fortis | reverse complement strand
ACAGACAGGGCTCCATTCAAGTGAACCACTAAGAATGAGAAACTGGGGTACCTAGCTCCACTGAAACTGATAAAACTGAAAAAAAAAAATTATGCCCTTTTATTTATTCTCCAAAAATATTCTCAAGAGAAGGACCCTACTCAATTTAAGTCCCTGCAGCAATGAAAAAAGAGAAATATTTCCCTCAATCATAACACTTAACAACGACGGACAGCAGGGGAAGGTTTCGGGACCTATGGCCGGCTGGCTCCTGAAAATC
>NW_005076828.1:0-259 GCF_000277835.1 Geospiza fortis | reverse complement strand
AGGCTGAACACTCCCAGCTCTCTCAGCCTGTATGAGAGATGCTCTAGTCCCCTAATCATCTTTGCAGTCCTATGTTGGACTCACACAAACAAGTCCATGTCTTACTTCTACTCAGAAGCCCAGAACTGGACTCAGCACTTGAGATGTGGACTCATATTTACCAAGAAAAGGGGAAGAATCATCTGACAGGAAGGATCCTTATACAGCTGGGGACACTTTTTGCTTCGAGAGTGTACTGCGGGCTTCTATTGCTCTTCCC
>NW_005076827.1:0-259 GCF_000277835.1 Geospiza fortis | reverse complement strand
TCTGGGAATTTTGGAGGATTTGGGGTGGAAATTCTGGGAATTTGGGGCTTTGGGAATCCCAGAAATGAATTTGGGGATTTGGGAAAAAAGGGAATTTGGGGAGGGAATTTTGGGGGATTTGGGGTATTTTGGGAATTCGGGAATTTTGGGGGATTTGGGAATTCAGGAATTTCAGGGAATTTGGGGGAGATTTGGGAATTCCGGGAGATTTGGGAAAAGGGAATTTGGGGATTTGGGAATTGGGGGAATTTTGGGGGGG
>NW_005076826.1:0-259 GCF_000277835.1 Geospiza fortis | reverse complement strand
AAGCCATATTACTGCAACATCTCATTATTCCAAATTATGCTACATCTGCATAAAAAAGTAGTTTTCAGACTAATCTTTCCTGAAATCCTCTGAAGTAGATCACTCAAATGGGTACCAGCTGATTTCCATTGAGAACATGGGCTTTGATGGCCTTCAGAGAAAATAGTGGTGTCTTTTTGTTTTCTTTGCAACAAGACACTTTCAAATAATTTATGTTCACTTTCTCCAAGTGTAAATTGATTATTACTTGTTCAAAAAT
>NW_005076825.1:0-259 GCF_000277835.1 Geospiza fortis | reverse complement strand
ATCCTGCCCCTCTACTCAGCCCCAGTGTCATTATGGACTTCTCAGTGAAAGGGAGACTCCAGATGATCTAGCAAAGGGGCATCAAGGTGACGCAGGGACTCAGTGAGCTGGGCATGTTCAAGCTGGAGAAGAGAAGGCTCAGGGTCTATCAACAAAGTGTAAAAAAGTACCTGAAAGGGGATGCAAAGAGGACAGAGCCACGCTCTTGTCAATGGTGCCCATTGAGGCAGTGGGCACAAACTGAAACATGGGAGGTTCC
>NW_005076824.1:0-259 GCF_000277835.1 Geospiza fortis | reverse complement strand
AAATAGTAGATTTAAATACATTAATTTTGATCGTGTTAACAATTGAAAACTAGAGATAGCAGGGCTGACTTTATGATCATGGGCATAAAGCCAACCAGAATTCAATGGAAACAAAATTATCTTAAGTAACTATCTTATCTTATTGTTGTGTCTCTCCAAATGTCTTAGGAATAGCCAATTTGGGCAAAAGCTAAATCTTTAGGTTTCTCTTTCTTTTTGAATTATTATCTAAGTCTGGGCTTCCCCCCCACACCCCCCC
>NW_005076823.1:0-259 GCF_000277835.1 Geospiza fortis | reverse complement strand
TATATGTTAAACCTCTTGCAGAAAAGAGTTTGGAATCGCAGTGAGAGGGACCACTGCAAGTACTTCTCACCACCTTCACTGCAATCAAGATCAAGGAGCAGAATGCCTAGATCCATCACTCTCAAGTGAAGAAGGCCCCAGGAGCCCCTTAGAGAGTGACACCGAGAGACAATGAACTGAGATTAAGTTTACTCGGACAAAATGAGTATATTGCAGTCAGGGGTAGTTCATGCTTTGATTTACAGAATTGTTTTGTATG
>NW_005076822.1:0-259 GCF_000277835.1 Geospiza fortis | reverse complement strand
ACACAAGAACACAGGAGATACTTCAAAGAGCCTGAGCCTCCCTGTGTTCCCTGAGCCACCACATGCACTGGGGATGCTGGACAAAGCCCATTTCACTTCCACACACATGGTCCCACCCCACACAGTGAAGATGTGTCAGAGCTCCCCACCCTTCCCAGCACAGCCAGAGCTGTTCCCAGCTCCCTGCTGAGTTCCCAGCTTTACTCAGGTCAGAGGTATTTCCATCACACAATTACTGCTGCAGCTTCACAAATTCGAT
>NW_005076821.1:0-259 GCF_000277835.1 Geospiza fortis | reverse complement strand
GGGATTGGGATGGGATTTGGGATCCACGGGATGGGATGCAGGGGCCGCCTTTAACCCTTGGCTCCCCGTGCCAGATGCTCTCGACGGTGCTGAACATCATCATCTTCGAGGACTGCCGGAACCAGTGGTCCATGTCCCGGCCCCTGCTCGGCCTCATCCTGCTCAACGAGAAGGTGAGGGATCCATCCCAGCTGGAAAAGGCTTGGATGAGGGAGGAGAACATTGCCAGAAAATCCTTGGGATGATCCCATGGCCAGGA
>NW_005076820.1:0-259 GCF_000277835.1 Geospiza fortis | reverse complement strand
AATCCATGTGAATTGAGTGGTTCAGCCCCACAGGAAGAACAGGCTTGGCTCAGTACATTAAGCCAAGACCAAAAATAGAAATAAATTCCTTAATTAGAATAAATTCCTTTATTAGTAACATTTTAATGTGTGAACATACTCTGAAGCTGTTTTTAAGCAGATCAATAGAACAGCCAGACTGTAACAAATCAGAAATATGGACCCAAAGGAAATCTGAATCTTTGCTTTTTTTAATCCTCATGGTTTTTATTGAATTTCA
>NW_005076819.1:0-259 GCF_000277835.1 Geospiza fortis | reverse complement strand
CATGTCCTGGGCCCATGGACACACATCCTTGTGCTGAATCCATGGACACAGAGCCATGTCCTGGGCCCATGGACACAGATCCCTTGTCCAGAATTCGTGGACACAGATCCATGATCTGAGCCCAGGGATGTAGATCCATGTCCTGAACACATGGACACACATCCTTGTGCTGAACCCATGGACACAGATCCATGACATGAATCCATGGACACAGATCCGTGTCCTGAACCCCTGGACACAGATCCCTGTCCTGAATTCA
>NW_005076818.1:0-259 GCF_000277835.1 Geospiza fortis | reverse complement strand
ACTCATGGGGACATGGTGACACTGCAGGGACCCATGGCATCACAGGGGCTCTGTGACACTCCGGGCCCTTGTAGAATCCAGAGGCCCTTTTGGGGCCATGGGCCCTCATGGAATCAAGAGGAGACTGCCAACCTGCGGGGCTTCATGGAACCATCCACTGTGATCCCTCAGGGCCTCATGGTTCCCAGGAGCCATTGTGATACCGCAAGACTAAATGGAACCAAGGGGACACTGTGACACTGTGGAGTTCATGGAACTG
>NW_005076817.1:0-259 GCF_000277835.1 Geospiza fortis | reverse complement strand
ACACTGACATGCAGGTGGATGTCTGTTCTTAGCTCAGTTTTAACCCTTTAGGTTTAGGCCATGTCCACCTTTGGGGTGAAATTTTTTTCTCCTTCTTTAGCAAAAAATCCCACTTCAGCAATTTTGCTGGGTGAGGTTAAAAATCCATTTTGCCCCCATCAAAGAAATCCTGCAAATGAAAATGTGCAACATGCTTTGCAAAAGAACTAGAGATTTGGAAGAGAGTTTCTCTGGAGTCTGGAATGTGGAATTAGGGAAA
>NW_005076816.1:0-259 GCF_000277835.1 Geospiza fortis | reverse complement strand
GGGGTAGAGTTCATTTTCTTCCCAGTGACTGGTATGGGACTTAGTTTTGCATTTGTGCTGAACACAGGTTGATAGTATAGAGAGATTTCTGTTGTTGCTGAGCTGGGCTTGCACAGAACCAGTGATCTGTACTTTGGAATCTACCTCACAAAGTTAACACAGTGATGCCTCCCATCCCTTCTCCTGGGACCTACTCTCTTTTTTGTGCTCTGGTATGTTCAGACTGTTAGAGTTAAGAATCTTCTAAACTAGCTCTTCC
>NW_005076815.1:0-259 GCF_000277835.1 Geospiza fortis | reverse complement strand
TTACTATGCAGTGCTTACTCTAACTCAAGGAACTTTCAGTTTCTTGTGCCAGCGACAAGGTGCATGAGAAGCTGGGAGGAAGCACAGTCAGGACAGCTGACCAAGCTCAGAGGGAGCACAGTCAGGACAGCTGACTCAAACCAAGCAAAGGAATATTCCATACTTAATGGCATCATGCTCAGCACATAAACTGAGGGGAGTTGCTGGGAAGGGCCAACTGCTGCTTAGGAAGAGGCTGGGCACTGGTCAGCAGGTGGTG
>NW_005076814.1:0-259 GCF_000277835.1 Geospiza fortis | reverse complement strand
GGTCGCCCCCAGGCTCCGAGCGCCGCCGGTCCGTGAGTGTGGGGCCGCCCCCAGGCTCCAAGCGCCGCCGGTCCCGTAGCTCGCGTGGCCTTCCCGGTGCTCCCCGCCCCGCGGAGCGGCGCCTGTGGCTTCTCAGGTGTCCTGAGACCGCCGGGTGTGCGTTTTTTCGTTGCTGCGTCCATCCAGCGGAAGTGGCGGAGGGAATTGTGCATGGCGACCGGCGAGGCTCTTTTGGGCATGGGATTTTTGGTGGTCGTTT
>NW_005076813.1:0-259 GCF_000277835.1 Geospiza fortis | reverse complement strand
GTCCTCTTTCCCCTCCCCCTTGTAATACCCTTAATAGTCAGAAAATTTAGAGAGTGCCAGCTTATTACCAGGAGGCGCAGCATAACAACACCTTACCTCCAATCAAGATGTAAGAAAGTAATCTCCGCCAATAGATGGCAGAGAAGGAGTTAACTGAAAAAACTTTGGGAGGGGGTAAGGTTATAAAAGGAAGAGCATCCATTTTGGAGATAAGCCCGTGGCTGATAGTCACGGAGACTCCCAGCACTGCAATTTTTCC
>NW_005076812.1:0-259 GCF_000277835.1 Geospiza fortis | reverse complement strand
GGGCTACCTGTTCCAGTGCCTCACCACTCACATTACAAAGAAAAAAGAAAAAATCTCCCTTGTATTTGGTCTAAATCTACCACCTTTTATTTTAAAATCATTAGCCTTGTCCTATCACAACAGGCCATGCTACAAGTCTGTCCCCACCTTCATTATAAGCTTCCTTTAAGTACTGAAAGTTTGCAATGAGTTCTCCCTGGAGTCTTGTCTTGTCCAAGCCCAACAACTCAACTCTCTCAGCCTTTCCTCATAGGGAAGG
>NW_005076811.1:0-259 GCF_000277835.1 Geospiza fortis | reverse complement strand
CCTGCTTTCTGCATCCTTGGAAAATCTGACTTATCCAAGAAAGTATAATTTGGAATGTGCAGATTTTCTGTTCATCATTCATTCAGATGCCTGTGAAGCCAGACCAATAATGCTCTCTTTAATGATTTAACACAGCTGATTGACATCAAACTGCTTGAAATTTTGGCCTCAACTTTCAATGATATTTTGAATATGAGAATTTCCATTTCAGGGAGGAACAGAATGCATTTGCACAGTTCCATTATGTTTTTTTTTTTTT
>NW_005076810.1:0-259 GCF_000277835.1 Geospiza fortis | reverse complement strand
GCCTGGGGGCAGCTGAGGGTCCGGGAATGGTGTGGGTTTGGGAAAATGTGATGGATCAGCTCCATTTGAAGTGGGAAAGGGAAAGGATGTCTGATCAGACACTGGGGTGGGGTTTGGGGTCGGGTGAGCAGAGCTGGAACCTTCACAGGGATCATTTGGGCTGTGGAAGCATCCAGCTCATCTCATGCACAAACCACTGATTTTCCATGGCAGAACTGGCCTGGAATAATGCACTGAGGTATTTCCACAGCTCTTTTCT
>NW_005076809.1:0-259 GCF_000277835.1 Geospiza fortis | reverse complement strand
TGATTCAAGGAATTATAAATTTCAGTGTACATTTTAAACATTGGTAAAATCTGGACTTACTAAGATGTGATTTCATGATTTAATTATGTTGTTAGGCTGCTAAGCCAGTATTAGGAAGTCAACAACATTTATAGAAAGAGTTGTTTCTAGCCCAGTGCTACCTAAAACATTGTATCACCTTTTTGTCTGCTTCAAAGTAACATGACATTAGAGTCCTTTGGGGAATTTTGTAGAACACTAGTGTTGTTGTCTTGGAAAA
>NW_005076808.1:0-259 GCF_000277835.1 Geospiza fortis | reverse complement strand
CCATTTTTGGGGTCCCAATCCCATTTTGGGGGGGGTCCCTGATCCCATTTGGGGGTCCCAGTTCCAATTTGGGGGATCCCAAACCCCTTTTTGGGCTCCCTGATCCCATTTTCGGTGTCCCAATCCCATTTTTGGGGTCCTCATCCCCATTTTTGGCTGCCAAATCCCATTTTTTGGGGTCCCTGATTCCATTTTTGGTTCCCATCCCCATTTTCAGGGTCCCTGATCCTATTTTTGGGGTCCCATCCCCAATTTTGGG
>NW_005076807.1:0-259 GCF_000277835.1 Geospiza fortis | reverse complement strand
AAATACCTTGATCCTGCCTTCTTTTAGCAGGAAAATATGTCTAGAAGATGCAGTTGATATCTTGGGACTGTACATGCACCCAAACTTCTACATATGAGATTTAGGGAAACCATTTATGATACAACGTGATAAAAATTAAATCATATAAGATTAAAGAAAAAATACCGCATTGCTATCAAATTCCTAATAAAAATAATTGTGTACCTTGGCTTTAGACACAGACTCTATGTTACTGGCCAAGTCATCAATCTCCATCTTC
>NW_005076806.1:0-259 GCF_000277835.1 Geospiza fortis | reverse complement strand
TTTTCTTTCTCTCAGCAGTAGTGGGGATTGGGAATTTTTCAGCTGAATGGTTTGCTTAAACTTAAAAGGGTCTGCACCATTCCCTTCCTCATGTCCACTTTCTCGGGGGATGTTGAGCTCTGCAGTTTGCTTGCCACAGCCTTTCTCTGAGGAGCCCTTTACGGGCCTTGATTCTCCTGACATGCAAAGTCTCAAAATCCTACAGACATTATTCAGTACCAGACTGCGTTGGCAGCTCAGAACATTGCATGGCTCCTTC
>NW_005076805.1:0-259 GCF_000277835.1 Geospiza fortis | reverse complement strand
TGGCAGGAGATCCCTGTGCCCTGGAGGGGCTCCCAGGGCAGTGCTGGGATTGTGGGGATGGGGAAGGATCAGGCACCACATGAGGAGCTGGAGGATGCAGCTGTGGCTGTGTTTGGTCACCCAGGGGGCTCCAGCCTTGCCCTGGAAGTTTTGATTCCGTGCCCATTGTCACATCCCAGAGTGGGTGGGTGAAGTGACAATCCCTGTGTGCCACTGCAGGGCTGGGAGACGTGACATGGAGGTGTTGTGGAGGCCTCAC
>NW_005076804.1:0-259 GCF_000277835.1 Geospiza fortis | reverse complement strand
TTGGGATGAGGGAAGGGCTGGAGGAGCCTCCTGTGCCCATTCCAGGTTTTCCAGGGAGAAATCCCATTTTATTTTGGGAGCAGGGAAGGGCAGAAGGAGCTTCCTCTGCCCATTCCAGGAGCGATTCCAGATTTTTTGGGAGCAGGGAGAGGCCCCCTCTGCCCATTCCAGGAGCAATCCCGATTTTTCTGTGATGAGGAAAGGGCCGGAGGAGCCTCCTGCGCCCATTCCAGGCGTGCCAAGGAGCAATCCCGAATTT
>NW_005076803.1:0-259 GCF_000277835.1 Geospiza fortis | reverse complement strand
TTGGTCACTCAGAGGTCACTCATTGGTTACTCACTGGTCATTCCATGGTCAGTGGTCACTCTGGTCACTCAGTGGTCACTCACTAGTCAATGGTGAGTGGTCAGTGGTCACTGCAGTCACTCATTGGTCACTCACTGGTCACTCAGTGGTCACTCAGTGGTCACTCAATGGTCAGTGGTCAGTGGTCAACGGTCAGTGGTCACCCATTTGTCACTCAGTGGTCAGTGGTCACTCGGTCACTCATTGGTCACTCAGTGGT
>NW_005076802.1:0-259 GCF_000277835.1 Geospiza fortis | reverse complement strand
GAGATGTGGAGAAGATACCAGGGAAATGATGCATTAGCAGAGCACTGATGTTAATGCTAGGAGTTGTCTATTTTGTCCATTTCTAGAATCAGAAACTACCAATTTTAGATTGGTAGTTACTGCTAGTATTTATTGATGGTATAATTTTTTTAAGTCTATCTCAAGCCATATAAAAATGATGAAGGTATGTATGTAAATGTTGAAGCTAATTTTAATGGTAATAAAGCTAGAACCCTAGCCCAAATTATATTGAATTTCT
>NW_005076801.1:0-259 GCF_000277835.1 Geospiza fortis | reverse complement strand
GCAGTGGGATGTGGTACTGGGATGTGGAGCTGGGAATTGGCACTGGGACATAGCACTGGAATGTGGCACTGGGAGATGGAACTGGGATATGGAACTGGGATACAGCTCTGGGATTTGGCCCTGGGATAGAGCACTGGGACATGGAACTGGGATTTGGCACTGGGATGTGGCGCTGGCATACGGCTCTGGGATTTGGCACTGGGATGTGGCTCTGGGATATGGAACAGGGATATGGCACTGGGATAGAGCAGTGGGATGT
>NW_005076800.1:0-259 GCF_000277835.1 Geospiza fortis | reverse complement strand
AAATGGGGGGAAAAAATCCCAAAAAATCCCAAAAATGGGGGAAAAACAACCCAAAAAATTGGGAAGAAACATCCAAAAGTGAGGAAAAAATACCGCAAAATGAGGGGGGGAGGAAATTCAAAAAATGGGAGGGGGAAATTCCCAAAAATGGGGAAAGACCCAAAAATGGTGGGAAAAATAAAAAAAAAAATTGAAGAGGGAGGGAAGGGGGAAAACTACTCCAAAAAAGGCGGAAAAAACATCCAAAAATGGGGAAAAA
>NW_005076799.1:0-259 GCF_000277835.1 Geospiza fortis | reverse complement strand
GTTCAGCCATCCTCAGGAATGCTGCCCTGCATCACACATGACAGTGATTTGGGAAGAGAAACACCATCACTCTGAACATCCCTCCCGCTTTCCCAAGCTTTCTATGCTGAGCATGACACCATACAGGATATGCCCATGGTCAGCTGGGGTCAGCTATCCTGATCCAGCTCCTTGTGCACCCCCAGCCTGATCACTGGTGGGCTGAGAGGCAGAAAGTCCTGACTGTGCAAGCGCTGCTCAGCAACAGCTGAAACATCCC
>NW_005076798.1:0-259 GCF_000277835.1 Geospiza fortis | reverse complement strand
GGACCAGTATAGACCACTAACCCCGAATCACCCCCGAAACCCTTTCCCAGGCCCTCCCAGTCCCTCCCAGTACAAACCAGTAACCCCAGATCCCCCTTTAACCCTTTCCCAGTCCCCTCCCAATGCCCCCCAATGACCACACTGACCCTTCCCTTTGACCCCACTGACCCCATGACCTCTGACCCCCCAGGCCACGGCCAGCTGACCCTGGGCTGGCGTGGGTGTGGCCGGGGTGAGCCGGGCTCGCTGGCCCGGGCGC
>NW_005076797.1:0-259 GCF_000277835.1 Geospiza fortis | reverse complement strand
GGGGGGTCCCACGTGGCGATTGCCCGGTACCGGCAGGCAGGGGAGTGATGTTGGGTTTGGGGATCCCCGGGAGAGCTGGGGGGGAACGTGGGAGCCCTGGAGTGGGGAGAGCGCAGAGCGGCGATCCCGGAGCCGGGGGATCCCCAGCAGCCGGGAGGGATGGGGGAGGCTGGGGATGGGCAGGGTCCGGGCCCCCCGAGGCTGGAGGGAGCAGTGACTTCTGCAGCAGCACTTGGGCAGCGGGACCATTAAACCCAAC
>NW_005076796.1:0-259 GCF_000277835.1 Geospiza fortis | reverse complement strand
TGAGGTAGGATTAGGAGAAAGACAAAGTAGGTTCAAAACTTTTAAAGAGTATAAAGAAAAGTTTATTTTCAGTATCTAAAAGAAAGAGTAATCATAATCAGAACAAAACTTTCAGAACTCTTCTCCTCTCGCTTCAACCTTTTCTTTCCTACTGACTATTTAAGGAGATAAAACCTAAAATTTTCAGTCAGTTTTCCACCTCTAGAATAGCCTATCGTCAGTTCACTTAGGCAGAGGAGTCTCTCTTTCATGATTTGGA
>NW_005076795.1:0-259 GCF_000277835.1 Geospiza fortis | reverse complement strand
TGCACCCACGTGGCATCAGGGAGAAAGCCCTGCACAAGCACCTGACCAAGCACAAGGAGTTCTTGCGTGAGGTTTGCCTCAGGAGCACCACTGGTGAGTCTGCCAGGAGCCCACCCCCTGCCCCCAGACCCTCAGCTGGGTGGGGGGCTCTTGTCTGTCCCCCTGTGAGCCCCCCCATGAGCCCCCCAGATTTCATTTTCTGCATAAATCCCTAAGGCAGGGGATTTCTCCCTGTTCCCTCCCTGATCCCACCCTGTTT
>NW_005076794.1:0-259 GCF_000277835.1 Geospiza fortis | reverse complement strand
ATAAAGGTTGTCACCCCTTTACTTCTTTTAGCCCAATACTTCTAGTCCTGATAAATTTTAATTCTTCCTGTACATTTTGGCAAACAGACCATCTAAAATTTTCACTGTTTATCAGTGTTTAAATTCTATCCACCAAGAGAAACCCAGTCACTTCCAAAATGAGCTTGAAATAAGCTACTATTTTAAAACAAAACCAAAAATTTTTTCTTGCTATGTGAGAAAAGGAGTTTCCAAAACTCCTCTGTGAAACCAATGCAGA
>NW_005076793.1:0-259 GCF_000277835.1 Geospiza fortis | reverse complement strand
AAATAAATCAAATTTTTGGTCATTTTTATCCATCTTGGATGCTATTTTTGACCAAATTTGGCTTCCAAGACCACCCAAATAAATCCAATTTTTTTTGGTCATTTTTTCTATCCCTCCCAGACTGTTTTTGACTGAACTCGGACTGGGTTTGAATTCCAAGGCGATGCAAATAAATCGGGTTTCATCCCTCCCGGGTTCTGTTTTGGACTAAATTTGGGTGGATTTGTGTCGTTTTTGGGCAGAGTTGGGCTCGCGGTGG
>NW_005076792.1:0-259 GCF_000277835.1 Geospiza fortis | reverse complement strand
TCCCACTGAGGAGTTAGAGGCTGATCTGTCAATGACTTGATCATTACTTAATCCCTAGGATTAATATTACGGATTCTGAAATCCAGGGTGGTAGTTTGAGGAATAGCCCCAATGGGTTTTCTCCTCAAGCCATGTTTTATGAGCTCTCAAAGGACCTGTCACATCTGAGATAGCCCAGCTACCTCAAATAACATAAAATTAGCAGGATGACTTGTGAGGTAGTATTGGAAAAAGAAAAGTTTTATTAAAAGGCAAAATA
>NW_005076791.1:0-259 GCF_000277835.1 Geospiza fortis | reverse complement strand
CTCACCTGAGCCCCTCCCTCACCTGTCCCCATCCACCTGAGCCCCTCCCCCCTTCACCTGTCTTACCTGAGCCCCTCCCTCACCTGTCCGCACTCACCTGAACCCCAAATCCCCCAAACCCCCTCACCTGTCTCACCTGGGCACTCTCACCTGCTCCCCGTGTATCACCTGTGTTATCTCTCACCTGAGCCCAAATCCTCTCACCTGTCCCGATTCACCTGAGCCCCCAAATCCCCTCACCTGAGCCCCTCCCCCCTCA
>NW_005076790.1:0-259 GCF_000277835.1 Geospiza fortis | reverse complement strand
CCATGGGCAGGCAGGTGTACAGCCATCTCCAGGTAAGCAGTGCTCCATCACTCACATAATGGTGAGTTGGGAAGACAAAACATCATGACCCTGAATGTCCCCTCCTTCCTTCTCTTTCCCCAAGTTTCATGTACTGAGCATGACTCCATAATATGGTCTGGGATATCCCTTGGGTCAACTGGGGTCACCTGTCCAGTCTGTGTCCTCTCCCAACACCTTGTGTACCCCCAGACTCCTCACTGGTGGGGTGAGGTGAGGA
>NW_005076789.1:0-259 GCF_000277835.1 Geospiza fortis | reverse complement strand
CCCGAGTTTGTATCCTGTGCAGGAAAAGAGGGCAAGGGGGGGATTGGGAACCCCTAGAAAATCTTCCACCCCCTTACCCCATGGGTCAGCAGCCGGAACATGCACAAGCAGCACAAGGAATACACCTAGGGGCGGGGGCAGCGCAAGTCCGGGCAAGCGCTCCGACACCACCGCCGGAGCCGAGGGCGACCCCTGCCCCTCCACAGGAACAAGCAGCAGTGGCTCCACTGCCGGAACAAATAAAAACAGAAAATAAAAA
>NW_005076788.1:0-259 GCF_000277835.1 Geospiza fortis | reverse complement strand
AATGGGTGAAAAACCCCAAAAATCCCATTAAAATGAATGAAAATCCCCAAAAAATCCCAACTGAAATGGGGGAAAAATCCCAAAAAATCCCATTAAAATGAATTTAAAACCCCCAAAAATCCCAACTGAAATGGAGGAAAAATCCCAAAAAATCCCATTAAAATTAATTAAAAACCCAAAAAAATCCCAATGGAAATGGGGGGAAAATCCCCAATTTGGTGTAAATTCCAAAGTAAAACACCAGGTAGAACAGCAGGAT
>NW_005076787.1:0-259 GCF_000277835.1 Geospiza fortis | reverse complement strand
TGGATCTTGCATCCTAGATCACAGAATCCTAGTGCTTGATGTACCACCACAAGACTTTCAGATGTACGGTGTCAAGGCAATACCCAAAGAGTGCAACAAAGTGTGAGTTCTGGCTTATGCATTTTAAGTTATTCTCTTTGTCTTCTAAAAGTTTCTTTGATTTGAATGGAAATTATGGAGTCATATTTTCCATGGGTATCCTTTGAGATTTGTGGGTTTTTTGCTTCTCTTTAGGACTCATGTATCCACTCCTAATTCC
>NW_005076786.1:0-259 GCF_000277835.1 Geospiza fortis | reverse complement strand
GCTCAGGGGCAGGGTGCTGTGGGAGAGGTGCTGCTTGCAGCTTTTGGTGAGAAAACGGTGAGTTTGGGTCATGGCTGAGAATTGCCTTTGCAAACAGCTCTCAGGTACTAAGTGCAAGTCCAATCCTCCAGGCATCAATCTTTCCCTTTCAGGCATTTCCTTCTGCCTAACCTTTCCTGGTGATGTGTGTCTGTCCCCCTTTGCCAGGTGCTTGAGTCCATCCCTTGGCAGTGCACAGGGAGGCTGAGCTAAAGGATTT
>NW_005076785.1:0-259 GCF_000277835.1 Geospiza fortis | reverse complement strand
AGGGACAGGGAGCCTGGGGGGACAGGGGACACGGGAGGCTGGGGGCTCTGGGGACCCAGGGTATGGTGGGACATCCCAAGCATCGATGCCACCATGGTTTTGGGGTGTCCCTGTTTGGGTTTGGGGGGTGTCCCTGGTTGTGTTGGGGCTCTCCCTGAGTGTGTCTGGGGTGGGTTCAGGCTGTCCCCAGGTGTGTCTGGGGTGTGTTTGGGGTGTCCCCGGGTGTGTTTGGGGTGTCCCTGGCTGCGTTGCGGCTGTC
>NW_005076784.1:0-259 GCF_000277835.1 Geospiza fortis | reverse complement strand
ATATGCTTTTGTATCAGTTTTACAAGATTATTCAAACCAGGTCCATTACCAATGGAACATGAACTGAGTAAGAAATACTGGTGTCCTTAAGTTTCAAAAAAAGTATCTTATGACTGTCTGAAGCAGGGCTCTAATTTATTATTCTCATCATGGGAATGTTTTCTTTTTTAATACACTGTCTGAACTTCTGGAAGGATTAACAAAATGAAAGAACAACAAAAGATAAATCATCTCACAGTAGATGCTAAAAAACTTTTTT
>NW_005076783.1:0-259 GCF_000277835.1 Geospiza fortis | reverse complement strand
CCTGAATGACTCCCTGATAAATTGAGTATTGCAGAGTTTATTTTTCTAATGACTTATTGTCTTATGTTGCATGTGAGGCATGTTGGAACTGAACTGGGGATTTAATTCAGCCACCTTTGCAGCTGTGGAGTTCCAGTAAAGTCTTCTGCCTCATCTCTGGCTGCTGAAATTCAGGGATGAATTTTGACAGGAGTAACTAAGAAAGAACCTGAGTTTTAGGCAAATCTGGCTCTCAGTTTACCTTGACCAGGTCTGCTGG
>NW_005076782.1:0-259 GCF_000277835.1 Geospiza fortis | reverse complement strand
TGCCTATTGCTTCTAAGCCTGCCTGTACTGCCGCAGATAATGAGGATGAACCTACAGCCCCTCCTGAGATAGATTTGCAGGAGGAAGGGGACTGGGATCAGGCAGATAGGCAGCCTAAAGCACAGAAAAATCGCTCCCGTTCACTCTCCCCGGCCTTTACAGCCCTGCGACACCTCCGGCAGGAGTCAGATCCTATCCCGGGGGCGCTCAGCGACCTACGGGAGGAAATGGCCAGACAAAGGAGGGAGGCGTGGGCTAA
>NW_005076781.1:0-259 GCF_000277835.1 Geospiza fortis | reverse complement strand
AGGGGGTAGCTGTTTCGATGAGCTGTCTTTTGATGGGCGAACAGCCTTAACCCATCCTCCACAATATGCTGATTTATTCTGATACCATGGGTCTGATGGACTAATGAGTTGACTCTCATTCCGTGGGCGACCTTCCTTAACCTCTGTTAAGGTTTTTGGCTGATATCCCAAAAACAGACAATAATTTCCCGGGGCAGAGCCTAACAATTCTAGCTCTTGTGGTTCTTGCCCTGTAACATTAAGATGTCTGGTAATGTTC
>NW_005076780.1:0-259 GCF_000277835.1 Geospiza fortis | reverse complement strand
GAAATTAATGGCTGCATGTTCTTTCTGGCTGTGCTCTCTCTAGTGCATGGTCATCAGGTATTCTTAGTTCTCCAAACTGGATGGATGAGTACTTAGAGGTAAGGATCCATGTGTTGTCATAGTTTCTGTTTTGTGGGAGGGGAATGGGCAGAGAGGGAACTGTACAGCTCATGTGGCCAGTGTGAGATGCTGTGGGCAGCTGGCTTGAAGCACAGCCCTTGCTTTGGAGCTCCAAAGAGCTCGTCCCTCCAAGTCACTT
>NW_005076779.1:0-259 GCF_000277835.1 Geospiza fortis | reverse complement strand
CAATCCTCCCTCGAGTGAGAGAAAAAAACAAGATACAAGCATAGAAAAGAACAACATGAAAACATCAAAATCAGTGAAGAAGAAGTCAAGTCCCAGATGGGAGGGCTAAAGAGATGCCTCAATCTTAAGGCTAAAATCCTCTTATAAACTATGGAGAAAATACTATTTTTCCCTAAAATGCATGAAGCTATAGGGAGATGAAGAGTTCAAATTAAAATCGAACAAAGACCTCCATGCTAAAGTAAGCAGATATTAAAGT
>NW_005076778.1:0-259 GCF_000277835.1 Geospiza fortis | reverse complement strand
TGCAACTTCCACCTCCTCAACAGAGAGCTTGCCCGGGGCCCAGGCAACAGCAGCCCTGCACCTGATTACCTGGAAACAACCGAGAGGAATACATTGCAGGGAAAGGTTCACCTTTGACAACAGCCCAGGACAGTTGTCCTACAGTCACCAAAGCCAAGGCTGCATAACACTTGTCTGTGCACGCTGCAGCACACACTTCTAGAGCTACACAACTGCCTTGTGCTGTTTTCTGAGGTGTGGTAAATAGGTATGATTCGTG
>NW_005076777.1:0-259 GCF_000277835.1 Geospiza fortis | reverse complement strand
TTATTCCAGAGAATAAATGTAAGAGAAAAACAAAATTGTATCAGCTGGAATATCCAGGATATTCACTTTTTTCCTGTGCCACCACTCTATTATGACATGTTGATGCAGGGAAAGCAGAATGCCATTTCCAATGGTAAGATTTCCAATTATACCACGTCCGTCTGTGCTCTGCACAAGTGTTTACACTCCTGGAAACACTAATAATTGAAATGACAAGAGTTTGGCTGGACAAACACAGCTTTAAAACATTTGTTTAATT
>NW_005076776.1:0-260 GCF_000277835.1 Geospiza fortis | reverse complement strand
AGGATGAGCACTGCAGTTCCAGGGCTATCCACCAGCACTACAAAGCTACCTCAGGGCTGAAGACAGGCCTCATCAATAAGCAAAACATTAAGTTCTGCAACCATGGATGATTTGGTGGTACTTAGTATACAGTCCCATTTTCAATTCAAACAATAGATGACTCATGCTAAGTCAACTTCTCTGAAATCTAATGCTGTACTTTGGAACTCCATCTCCCCTCAGGTGAGCAAGAAAAACACCAAACCTACAAAAAAAAAAAA
>NW_005076775.1:0-260 GCF_000277835.1 Geospiza fortis | reverse complement strand
AAATGGGGAGGGGTCCCAAAAATTTGGAGCCTAAAATTGAGGGGGAGGAACTGAAGGGACCCCAAATTTTGGGGGGGATTAGGAAGGGGAGACCCCAAATTTGGGGGGGGTTAAAACCCCAAAAATGGGGAGGGGTCCCAAAAATTTGGGGGTTCCTAAAATGGGGGAGGGGGCCCTAAATTTTGGTGGAAAGGACCCCAAAAATTTTGGGGGGATCCCAAATTGGGGAGGGGTCCCTAAAGGGTTTTTGGGTTTGGGAG
>NW_005076774.1:0-260 GCF_000277835.1 Geospiza fortis | reverse complement strand
CCAGGATACATTTGGCTTTCTGGACTGCCAGTTCTTACTCACTTTCTCATCCACAGTATCCACCTATCTGAGTAGTGATCAGAGATATCAATGTCTCCTCTGAGTGATGAATCTATCTTCTCCTGGACTCATGACTGGCAAACTTAGAAATTTTCGAGCCTGATAACATATATGAATGAACTGTGCCACCTTTGTCTTGTTACCTTCTGCATCAGAAGAAATCCTTCATAATCCTTTGTGACAGTGGTCACTGGGGTTTT
>NW_005076773.1:0-260 GCF_000277835.1 Geospiza fortis | reverse complement strand
ATGTACAGAAGCAAAAACTGCATTTGAGAACGTATCGACAGAGACATGGATATTTTTAAGTTTCCCAAAAGAAGAGTACTTAGTAACATCTGTCTGCCATTTCTGCAAGCTCTCCAACCCTCGTGGGTTGGCGGCTTCTGAGGAAGGGAGAGGTTGAACAAGCTGACAATCTGGGCAAGCTCGTACAATATTTTGTGCTTGCTCTAAAGTAATGTGAAAATCTCGTTTGATTGCCTGTGCATTTTGGTGAAAAAATGCAT
>NW_005076772.1:0-260 GCF_000277835.1 Geospiza fortis | reverse complement strand
ATGATTTTAATCCCCTGACCATCATTGTCTTGTTTCACATGAGATATTTTTCCTATTTAATCATTCACAGGGTACCTGTTTAGATATTAGGCAACAGAGATATTGTAGTACATTTTGATGCACTGGTTTATTTCACAGATTTTAATCCTCTGTAATTCGCAATGAAAAATTGTGAGTGCCATTTCTCTCTTATTCCTATTGAAAGAGAAAACTGTAAGTAACAACAAGATGTGGTATTGTGATTCAATTTATAAGAGGAG
>NW_005076771.1:0-260 GCF_000277835.1 Geospiza fortis | reverse complement strand
TTTTTCCCAGGATGAGCTGAATGGAATTGAACGTTTGAGTGAGGATGCAATTGTGACCGGCTCCTACAAGAACAAGACCCTTTGTGCCAACCCAGAGGACACGTGTGACTTTAACAGGGCTGCCCACCTGGCCTCAACGCCCTTTCACGGGGTGGTAGCTCAGAGAGTCCCAGCTCCTGCTTTCTCTCAGAGTGAACTGAAGGAAGATAGTCCAGAATCCAAGGGTGCACCTCTGAATCAGGAGACACCAGTGGGTGAAG
>NW_005076770.1:0-260 GCF_000277835.1 Geospiza fortis | reverse complement strand
GGGGGGAAAAAAGGGAGTTTAGGGAATAGTGTTTAATGATTTGTCCTCTGGGAATAACTCCCTGGGCACTGCATAAAAATGGGACTTGCCTGACTTCCTAAACTCTCCTGTCATCAGGCACTGGCAATTACACCCTTTTGATACAATACAAGTGGTAAGTATACAATTTCTTGGGATGGCTTTTTCCTCTGAAATGAACTGAACTCAAGCTTTTCAGGAAGGAATTTATTGAGATTTACCTTTAAAGTTGAGCTGACTCA
>NW_005076769.1:0-260 GCF_000277835.1 Geospiza fortis | reverse complement strand
AATGACAGGCAGCCAAGAGACAAAATTATATTTCTTTTGTGATTGAATCAGCCTTTAGCAAAGACATAAATCTTGGGAGGCCCCTGAACTTTCTTTGAATGGCCAAGTTGTCATTCTGTCACAAGAAGCCAGCTTGATGACTCTGGTGGCAAATCCATGGGTGCTCTCAGCCTTCTCCATTTCCAACCCACAGCAACTAGGTCCTCCTTGGATATGGAAGCCTCCTTGGGCAATTTCCTTGGGTTTGCAAGCACATTTTT
>NW_005076768.1:0-260 GCF_000277835.1 Geospiza fortis | reverse complement strand
ACATGTAAAAGAGAAGATGGAAATATATACATAGAATTTAAAATTAAGCATTTCCCACTGAAAAGAAACTAAGAAAAGAAATATAAACCCCTCAGCCCTCCTAAAGCTGCAAAATAGAATTTAAACCCCAGGGCAAATTTAGAAAAGAAAACTCAGCAAGGAAGTTCTGAAGACTTAGGAGACAAAAACAAAGCCAAACTTTTCCACAGACACAGAACTAAGAACAACTTCTAGATTGATGAAAAATAACATTGAACACA
>NW_005076767.1:0-260 GCF_000277835.1 Geospiza fortis | reverse complement strand
GAGCCCAGGGTGTCTGTGCTGCTGTTCCCTGGGGTTCAGGGTGGGTTGGGCTCCAGGAGGCTGCTCAGGAGCAGCAGCTGGAGGTATTTCTGCCCTTTCCCCAGGCATTCTTTGAGACAGCCAGCATGATGAGACAGGTGTCCCACAAACACATCGTGCTCCTGCACGGCGTCTGCGTCCGCGACCTGGAGAGTGAGTGACAGACCTGCCAGGGACATGGGGACAGGGCTAGCACCTGGGGGGGACATGGGGACAGGGGA
>NW_005076766.1:0-260 GCF_000277835.1 Geospiza fortis | reverse complement strand
TGGACTTTCTTCTTTGGTGCCGGCGGCGGGGGCTTTTAGAAAATACGGGACAGTTGTTTTCAAAGGAACAGTGGGAGAAAATAGGCAAAGATTTATGGGAGAGCGTGCAGGCAGGGCAGAAGGGGAGTAAACGGTTGTCTCGTACTTATCGGTCTGTAAGATTAATGATCGATAGAGTGCATGCCGATGCAGAAATAGCTGCTGCTCTGAAGGACGCGATTAGCCCAAAAGACCAAAAAAAACAGGAACGGGATGAACAG
>NW_005076765.1:0-260 GCF_000277835.1 Geospiza fortis | reverse complement strand
GGGGTTTTTCCCGGAATTCCCAGAATTCCGAGGGTTTTTTCACCCGGAATTCCCAGAATTCCAACGCCTTTTCCAGGGTGCAGATCCGGGACCGGGAGATCAAGGTGAACATCTTCGACATGGCCGGACACCCCTTCTTCTACGAGGTCAGAATTCCCAAAAATCCCCAAAATTCCCTCTGGAAAATCAGGAATTCTTCCCTTGGGCTCTTCCCCACATTTTTTTCCCCTGTTTTTTTCCCCAAATTTTTTTCCCTTCCC
>NW_005076764.1:0-260 GCF_000277835.1 Geospiza fortis | reverse complement strand
GGACAGGGATGGGGACAGGGGTGGGGATGGGGGGACAGCAGGACAGGGATGGGGATGGAGATGAGGACAGGGGGACAGGAATTGGGGACAGGGGACACGGACAGGGTGGGGACGTGGAGAGGGAGACGTGGGGACAGCACTGGCATGTGGGGATAGGGACAGGGATAGGACATGAATGGGACGTGGTGACAGCGTGACGTGACGGGCACAGGGAGCAGCCTGGGTGAGGTGGGTGGCAATGGCCTCGGTGGCATCTCCCA
>NW_005076763.1:0-260 GCF_000277835.1 Geospiza fortis | reverse complement strand
AGAGAAATTCTCTACACAATCTCAAGCACAAAATACAGACTCATCCACACTTCTGTACACAAACTCAGTTACATTGCATGTTTCCGATGGCCTCTTTTAAAGCTTACACATGGATATCAACCTCTTCCTCCATGATAGGATGAGAGGAAATGACCTTGGGTTGCACCAGGAGAGGTTTTAGTTGAATTGTGGGAAAAAATTCTTCATCAAAAGGGTCATCAAGCACAGGCTGACCAGGGAAGAGGTGGAGTCACCATCCC
>NW_005076762.1:0-260 GCF_000277835.1 Geospiza fortis | reverse complement strand
GTTTCTTTGTAACTCTGTTATTGGTTTAAGCACAAATCAAACAACCCTCAATAATGTGGACTTAGCTGGGTTTCGGGGGGTCCCCAGCGGGCTGCAACGGGGTCCAGATAGCGAGGTCCTGATCGTCACAGGCCTGTCCACCTGTCCGAGTTCCCAAGTAGTTCTTAGCTGCAGGTAAACTTAGAAAGCTTAAGTGATATCATCTCTTTTAGTGATTATCAGCTCGTGATTTCAGCTTGCTAGGTGCCGCAGGCAGGCAG
>NW_005076761.1:0-260 GCF_000277835.1 Geospiza fortis | reverse complement strand
AGTTCATTCATAATTCTAGAGACCTGAGGAGGGACTGCTAAATTAATAAAAAACTTAGTAGGAAAAAAAAAATTAGAGGGAAAAAGGCTACCCAAGGTGTCAGAATGGATCTCAGAAGAGTCAATCTGATTGTGTGATTTGGGCCCAGTTTTCAGAGAGTCACAGAACCAGTGCTCTGGGCTGGGTAGCAAGGTGAGGATTGTCATAGGTTGGATTTGATGGGCTTGGAGGGGTTTTCCAACCTTAATAATTCTGTGATT
>NW_005076760.1:0-260 GCF_000277835.1 Geospiza fortis | reverse complement strand
ATTCCAGGGATGCAGGATTCAGGAATGCTGGGGGCAACCCTCAGTGAGACAGGTGGGATCCCAGGGGTCTCAGGATTTGGGAATGCTGGGCAGGCTGTGGGATTCCCAGGATCCTGAGATCTGGGAATGCCAGGGGAGCTGTGGCCTGACAGGTGGGATTTGGGAATGCTGCAGGAGAGCTGAGACAAGTGGGAATCCTGAGATCCTGTGGTCTGGGAATTCTCAGGGAGCCATGGCCTGACAGCTGGGATCCCAGGGAT
>NW_005076759.1:0-260 GCF_000277835.1 Geospiza fortis | reverse complement strand
GGACCAGGAGTGTTCCTGCTCCTCTCCCTGCTGGGTTCCATCTCCTCCTCATCCCTGTGCTTCCCTGGAAGGGAATTAACACCTCCATGGGATAATTAAACACTTGAGGACACCAAACAGCCCTGAGTGCTCTTTGGGAGAGCTCCAGGAACCCAAATGTCCTGCGGATCTGTGTCTGTTTCCTATCCCATATCCCACACAGGACCTTGATCTCATATCCTGCATTTTCAAGTTTTCTCCTGCACATCCAGAACTTCCAG
>NW_005076758.1:0-260 GCF_000277835.1 Geospiza fortis | reverse complement strand
ACATCTCAAAATAGACTAAAGATACAAAAAACCAGCTCAAAAATAGACAAAAAGCCCAAATTCCCCCAATTTCCTCTCAGAATCCCCCAGTTTTCCCTCAATTTCCCTCAAAATCCCTCAATTTCCACTCAGACCCCCCAATTTTCCTCAGTTCCCCTCAGGACACCCCAAATCCCCTAAGGACCTCCTAAATCTGCTCAGGACTCCCCAGTTTCCCCTCAGGACCCCTCAATTTCCCCCAAATCCCCCTCAAATCCCAC
>NW_005076757.1:0-260 GCF_000277835.1 Geospiza fortis | reverse complement strand
CCTAAAACATCAGGAATGTCCCAAAAATCTGATCCTAAAAACTCAGGAATTTCCCCCAAAAAACCCCAAAGGTCAAACATTGGGAATCTCCCAAAAATCCCACCCAAAACCACTGGGAATGGACCCAAAAAAAAAAATCCCAAAACATTGGGAAAATCCCAAAAACTCCATCCTGAAAGATCCGATTTTGCCCGTTTTTCCCAGTTTTTCCGGAATTTTCCCCGAATTTTCCTGGCTTTTCCCCCCATTTTTTCTGGAAT
>NW_005076756.1:0-260 GCF_000277835.1 Geospiza fortis | reverse complement strand
AAAAATCCACACAAAAAAACCCCAAAATGACCCCACTGTCCCCTGGGTGACCCCTGGGTGACCCCTCTGACCCCCGGGTGACCCCGGGTGACCCCGCTGTCCCCGCAGGTGACGATTCCCTGCGCCAGTCCCACCTCAAGGTCGGCGCCTCGGCCGAGATCCCGCTGGACATGGGGGACATTGGGGACCTGAGCCAGCTGAGCGCCACCGTCACCGCGCCCTCGGGGCGGCGCGAGCCCTGCACGCTCAAACGGCTCCGG
>NW_005076755.1:0-260 GCF_000277835.1 Geospiza fortis | reverse complement strand
ACCTCCATGTCCCCTCCATGTTCCCGGTGCCCCCCGTGTCCCTGGTGTCACCCGTGTCCCTGTGTCCGTAGTGGCCTCAGCGAACCCCTTGTCCCCTCCGTGCCCCTGGTGGCCTCGTGTCCCTGTGTCCCTGTGCCCCCTCCATGTCCCCTCCATGTCCTCAGTGTCCCCATTGTCCCTGTGCCACTTCCACGTCCCCAGTGTCACCAGTGTCCCCCATGCCCTAGGTTCCCCCAGTGCCCCCCACGTCCCTGTCCCCC
>NW_005076754.1:0-260 GCF_000277835.1 Geospiza fortis | reverse complement strand
CTAGTCAAGCTTCTTATTTATAACAAGTGGGAGATGCTGCAGGGAACAGGGTGGACCTTTCAGCATCCTGGAGATAAGCAGGGATCCAGTCTGATCCCCCTGAATGTTGTTTGGGGCAGACAAAGCTTCTGGAAAGCCTCCACATGCATGGACTCTGCACATCACAACTTGCTTTGTGACTGAGGACACAGGAGAAGAGGAATAGTTCAATGTAACCCTCAGGGCAGGGTTACATTAGAGATTAGGAAGAAATTCTTCCC
>NW_005076753.1:0-260 GCF_000277835.1 Geospiza fortis | reverse complement strand
ATTTTTCTGCTCTTTTTTTGGAATATTCTTGGAATTTTGGGGGAATTTTTTGAAGAATTTTTGGGAATTTTTGGGGAATTTTTGGGGAATTTTTTGTGATTTTTTTGGGGATTTTGTAGCCGGTGAGGAAACCGTGCTGGGAGCCCGGGGGGGGCGGCTGCCACCTCACCTTGATGCTCTGAAATTCAAAATAAATTAAATTTAATTCAATAAAATTATCAGGAATTTATTGTAATTTTTTGGGAATTTTTTGGGAATTT
>NW_005076752.1:0-260 GCF_000277835.1 Geospiza fortis | reverse complement strand
AATCCCAGAAAAAAATCCCCAAAAAATGTCAGGAAAAATCCGCCCAAAAAAATCCCCCCCCAAAAAATGGGAACTGGGATTAGGATTTGGATTGGGTTTGGGATTTGGAATTGGAGTTGGGATTCGATTTGGGATTTGGGATTTGGAATTGGGATTGGGTTTGGGATTTGGGATTGGGGTTAAGATTGGTTTTGGGGTTAGGCTTGGGATTCGTGAATGGGTTTGGATTGGGGTTTGGATTGGGGTTGGGATTGGGTTTG
>NW_005076751.1:0-260 GCF_000277835.1 Geospiza fortis | reverse complement strand
TTATGACCTTTGGAAGAAGGGGCAGGTAACCCAGGAGGACTACAAGGATGTTTTGACATTAGCCAGGGAGAAAATTACAAGGGCTAGAACCCAACTAGAACTTAATCTGGCTTCTGCCATGAAAGACAACAAAAATGTTTCTACAATCATATCAGCAACACAAGGAGTGCTAGGGAGAATCTCCATCCTTTTCTGGATGCAGAGGGGTACATAGTGACAAAAGATGAGGAAAGGGCTGAGGTACTTAATGCCTTCTTTGC
>NW_005076750.1:0-260 GCF_000277835.1 Geospiza fortis | reverse complement strand
CCCTGGTTTGGACCCTGGCACTGCAGGCAATGACCGTGGCCAACACAGGCTTCACAGTTGTCCCCCTGGACATGGCTTGGAACTCCTTTGATGACCAGTACCCCGGCTGCCGACACGCCATGACTGAGTTGTTGCCAGCCCTCAACCACTTTGAGTTCCAGCAGAACCCTGTGTTTGCCCAGACCTGGGTGAAGGCTGCGGCCGAGTGGTGGAGGCGGGGGCCCCCTGTGACCCCTCTGTCCCCAGCCCAGGCCATCGCC
>NW_005076749.1:0-260 GCF_000277835.1 Geospiza fortis | reverse complement strand
AAAAAAAACTGCTCAGAATGAGTAAACATAACCTGGTATTAATTTTGGAGAATAGTTTATTTTTATCAACCTTTTAATTGTGCTAATATTGTAATATAAGTATGGAAAAGAATGTGAAGAGGTTTCTTACCTTCTCTGCATCAAAACTGATAATAGTTTAAATTCTTTTAATGATTTTAAGAAATGAGTTAAAATGCATTTTACTTCTCACAAAAGACAGAACTTTCAAAAATTGCATTGTGATGCCTGCAAAACATGTT
>NW_005076748.1:0-260 GCF_000277835.1 Geospiza fortis | reverse complement strand
GCCCTCTCTCTCCATTTGGGTCTCCCATCGGATCACAGCTTTTTCCAGCGTCCACCCAATGCGGTGTGAACACTTCTTTCACAGACTGTGAGTGGATTTCTGCATCCCCCATGGACCTCATGAGTTGCAAGGGAGACAGCCTGCTTCACCATAGTCCTCACCATGGCCTGCAGAGGAATGTCGGCTCTGGCACTTTGGAGCACTTCCTCCTCCTCTTTTTCCACAGACCTTGTTGCCACCATGTTGTTTTCCCTCACATG
>NW_005076747.1:0-260 GCF_000277835.1 Geospiza fortis | reverse complement strand
ATGACTTGAGCTTCTCATTCCTCTTTCCAGCCTCTTGTCCCTTCCTCATTTAGGACTGCAATGTTTGCTGTTGATGGCAGAAACAACAAACACAACAATATTGACTTCTTGTTGATCAGATGTACCAGCAGTGTATAATAACTCAATGTGGTTTTCCTGTCCAGCTGTTGGTACTTGTCTGTTCCAGGTGCATTTTACCTGAAGGAATGGACTGTTTCAAAAGCAAGCCCATCTGGACTGCATAGCCAGGAAAAAAAAAA
>NW_005076746.1:0-260 GCF_000277835.1 Geospiza fortis | reverse complement strand
ATGGAACCTCCTCATAAGCTGCCAGTAACTGCAGTGTAGTGTAGAGATATAGCTGGACTCAGATCCTTTGTATCCCAGATGCAAGAGCCATAGGGTGATCCTCGAACTTTCCCAGGTACCTTCTGCCAGACGCTCCAGGATGGACCATTCTCCCTGACTACAGTGTGGAGCCTGTTTTCCACACTTTGTCCTGTCCTGACTGGTACAACGGTTACTGTAGGAACAATCTCCTCTAATTTGTTCAAAAGCTTGTTGCTGTG
>NW_005076745.1:0-260 GCF_000277835.1 Geospiza fortis | reverse complement strand
CGGACAGACACACGGACACGGACAGACGTGCGGACTGAAACACGGACACACACACAGACACACACACACACACACACACAGACACACACGGACACACACACACACGGACAGACACATGGACACACACACGGACACACAGAGACAGACACACGGACGGACAGACACACGGACACACACGGACAGACACGGACACACACGGACACACATGGCCAGACACACGGACACACACATGGACACACAGACGCACAGACACACACACA
>NW_005076744.1:0-260 GCF_000277835.1 Geospiza fortis | reverse complement strand
CAAACATCAGCTGACCATCCCCACCAGTTGACCATCCCCACCAGCTGACCATTCCCATGACCAGCTAATCATTGACACCAGCTGACCATTTCCATTCCTACCGCTTCACCATCCCGATGACCAGTTCATCCCCCCATGACCAGCTCACCAGCACCAGCTGACCATCCCCATTCCACCAGTTGCCCACCCCCAGGACAAGTTGACCCTCTCCATAACCAGTTGACCATCGAACGCCAGTTGACCATCAAACCCCACTGACC
>NW_005076743.1:0-260 GCF_000277835.1 Geospiza fortis | reverse complement strand
TCACAGAGTAGGTAGACAAAACAATCCCTCTTCTACCTTGGGACCAAGGACAACCAATACAAGTTTCAGACCCAAGAGCATAAACAACGGTGGACTGAAGAGAGAAAACAAGGATGGGACTTCATAATCTGAAGCTGTAATTGGGCAATTACCTCCAGTATGCAGATGGACCAAAAGTTATAAAACTGAGACACCTTGTGACTGGTCATCCAGTTTTTGTGACCACTTTGGGCTTCATCTTGGGTGTAGCCCTGGCCAGG
>NW_005076742.1:0-260 GCF_000277835.1 Geospiza fortis | reverse complement strand
AAAAGATAAAAGAGACAAAGAAACAACTTTTAGATCCTTTGGATACTTGAGAAGGTAATGGCAATATTTGGGTCTAATTTAACACTTTCATAATTCTTCTATGTAAAGTCTGATTTACTGGTAGCAATTGAACTGTGTGTTTCACCAGTTTCTGTCAGTACATCTTTTTGTTCCATGCAGGCAGTGAGGAGCAGCAATGTGCTGTACAGAAAATCAACAATACCATCAAGAGCATGCCCTTTAAAATTTTAATTTTAATT
>NW_005076741.1:0-260 GCF_000277835.1 Geospiza fortis | reverse complement strand
TTTGAATTTAGTATGAGAATAATGTTGACAACTTGCTGATGTTGCTCATTGCTGCTTACTCTAAATCAAGGTTTTCCAGTTTTCTGTGCTTTGACAGCAAGGAGCTGCACATGAAACTGGGAGGGAACAGAGTCAGGACAGCTAAGCGCAAAGCAGCTGAAGGGATATTCCAGACCTTAGAATGTCAGGCTGACTATATAAACTGGGATGTACTGGCCATGAGGGATGGACCTCTGCTCAGGGATGGGCTGGGCATTGAT
>NW_005076740.1:0-260 GCF_000277835.1 Geospiza fortis | reverse complement strand
CAGTTCTGCAGCAGGAAGGTCAGTTTGCTGTTCCGGTACGGGACGTGCGACTCCTGTGGGGTTTGGGGAATTCTGGGGGATCCCAAACCCCAAACCCTCCCCAGACCCCAAACTTTGGGGTCCCCAATCCCACTTCTCCCATTTCCCCACCCCAATCCCACATTTTTCTCATTTATCCCATTTTCCCACCCCAATTCCCATTTTCCATCCTGTTTTTCCCATTCCCCATTTTCCAGTCCCAATTCCCATTTTCCTCTTTT
>NW_005076739.1:0-260 GCF_000277835.1 Geospiza fortis | reverse complement strand
CTCAGCTTTTCCCCTCAAACCCAGCTGTGCCCCCCAGCCCTGTGCCCCCAAAGCCCACCCTGCTTGGTGATCTGGAAGTTCTTCTTGCTGCAGAGCACCTCTGCCTGCAGCATCTCGTGGGGGGACACGTGTGCCTTGAAGTTGCGGGGGTTCCAGAGCTTCCTCATGAGCTCCCCGAAGCGCTGCACCAGCAGGAACATGATGTCCCCGGGCGGGCGCTGGATGCGCCGGTAGTTCTCCTCCTCCAGGAAGGAATTCCT
>NW_005076738.1:0-260 GCF_000277835.1 Geospiza fortis | reverse complement strand
GACTGCCAACTGCATGAGGATTTGGGTGGTTTTTGCTCTCCTTTATGTTGTCACTTTAGATTGTTGTGATTATGGTTTGAAGATAACTGTAGAAGTTTATTTTTGGGGGTTCTTTTTGTATCTTTGTATCTCTTGTTGGTGGTGGGTGCCTCAGGGCAGGGGTGGGGGCCAATGCCCACATGTGGCTGGAGAAGAGCACCTGGACAGGTGTGGCTACTTCTGCCAGAAGGAGCCATGGCCAGCCAAGCACCCCAAGGGGG
>NW_005076737.1:0-260 GCF_000277835.1 Geospiza fortis | reverse complement strand
GGAACTGGCGGAAGGTGAGCTCGGCCGAGAGCCCGTCCCACAGCCCCGCGCACTCCTCGGGCTCCGCCGCCTCCTCCAGCCCCAGCACCTGGCACAGCGTGCGGAAGTCCTCGCCGGGGATGCGGCCCGAACCGTCGCAGTCCAAGTGGTGGAAGATCTCCTGCAGGTACTGGTCCAGGCCGGTGGCCAGCACGACGATCTCGTTCTCCACGCCGCGGTCCAGCCCGTAGTGGTAAGCGAGGGCGCTGACCAGCCACTGC
>NW_005076736.1:0-260 GCF_000277835.1 Geospiza fortis | reverse complement strand
GTGAGCCCCAGGTGAGACAGGTGAGCCAGAGGAACCCCAGGTGAGACAGGTGAGCCCCAGGTGAAGCCCAGGTGAGCTCCAGGTGAGCCCCAGGGGAAGCCCAGGTGAGCTGGAACACCTCACCAGGTGATTTGAAACTCAGGTGAGACTGGAGAACCCCAAGTGAGCCAGGCGGGGGAAGTTGAGGGGATTTTGGGGTCCCAGGGGATTTCCCAGGAATTTTGGGGTCCTGAGGGGTTTTTTTCCCAGGAATTTTGGGG
>NW_005076735.1:0-260 GCF_000277835.1 Geospiza fortis | reverse complement strand
AAAAAAAAAGTCAACACCATTTATTATTCACATATTGCATTACAAGTGTCTCTTATCAAACTCAGAGCATAATTTATATTATTCATGTAGAAACTCAACTTCAACACCACATGGAAAGAAAAGCTAAATACGTGTGTGACAGGGGTGCAGTGACATCCTGATCAAGCGTCGAGGCTTGGGCTGAGGTGCAGCCCCACGACCCAAGGGATTGAGAGCAGGAGGGACAAACCCAGCGCCCGCTTTTGCCCAGTACAGCCACT
>NW_005076734.1:0-261 GCF_000277835.1 Geospiza fortis | reverse complement strand
CCCATTTTTCTTGCCCCAAACCCCACTCTGCTGGCCCCAAACCCTCAGCCAGCCCCAGCCAGGGCAGGAACTGCTCCTGGAGGATCCAGCACGCAGATCCAGCGGACTCTGCCCAGGAGAAGTTCAACAACCCCGGTCCCAGTTTCTCGCCAAAGCAATTCTGAAAGCGCTGGACGTTTCTGGGAAGCCCCGCCAGGTTTTCTTTCCCCTTGACCTTTGTTTTGCAGGTTAAATTTTAACAATATTTTCCCTGCTCCCCCA
>NW_005076733.1:0-261 GCF_000277835.1 Geospiza fortis | reverse complement strand
ACTCCCCAATTTCGGTAAAAGAAAACCACAAAAATTTCCATTTTTTCTCAATTTTTCCCGTTTTTTCCGTTTTTCCCCCCAGTTCTCCTGGCCGGGGCCGCGCTGGAGGAGGACGAGGACCTGAGGAACCTCTGGGCCACGGCCTCGACCTTCATCGTCCTCTTCATCCTCAGCCTCTTCTACAGCGCCACCGTCACCCTCATCAAGGTAAAAGGCACCAAAATCCCCCTTTTCTCCCCCAAAAATCGCTTTTTTCCCCGT
>NW_005076732.1:0-261 GCF_000277835.1 Geospiza fortis | reverse complement strand
AGGGGGAAATCCCTGTGGGGACCCCCAAAAAGGGTCCCCCAAAAAGGGACCCCCGGCTCCTCAAGCAGCTCTCGGGGGAGACCGTGGTGAGTGCGACCCCTCCCCAAATTGGGGACACGCCCCTTCAAAGGGAACCCCCCCCAAAAAACAGTAATCCCTCCCCCCCAATGGGGACCCTCCCCAAATGAGGGAAATTCCTGACAGTGCCCCCTTGCCCTGAGTGGGGGGTTCCTGATGATGCCCCCCCACCCTGGGGGTCTC
>NW_005076731.1:0-261 GCF_000277835.1 Geospiza fortis | reverse complement strand
AATTCTGTGATCCTGTGAATGGGGATTTTGCTGTTCCACACTGCTGACCTGACTCAGATCTCCACATTTTACATCTCCATGGGATCCTTGCTAAATCCCAAGCAACCTAACAGAGGTCTGCTCGTGGGGCAGCATCCCCTGGCTCCTGCTGGTTTCCTGAGGCGTGTTTAACATCCAGGGTGGGAAAGAGAAATAAAATTTGATGTGGTCTCTTTGAAAACTTCCCAAGGCCTTAGACAGGACAAGGGGGAATGGCTTCAA
>NW_005076730.1:0-261 GCF_000277835.1 Geospiza fortis | reverse complement strand
ATCTGAACCCTTCAAAAATTGGTGGGGAAGACCCAAAGAGAGGGTCAAAGGGTTGGGAGAAAATTTCCCCCGGTGTAATTTCCTCACAGTAGGTGCCATTATTAAAGTAACCCCAAAAACATACAGTTAGTGTGTGATAGCTCTGAATCTATGTGCCTGCGTTCCAGAGAAAGTTAAAGATCCACAAATTCCTCACCTCATTCACCCATAAAATGAACCGGATAACAGACACAATAGCCTTAGTTATAGGACCCATGTTTA
>NW_005076729.1:0-261 GCF_000277835.1 Geospiza fortis | reverse complement strand
CATTGCTAATGTGCAGCATTCCAACTGTGCATGACTAATACCAGGATGCTAATAATCACACCAATTCCCGGTGCAGTGATATTTCCAAAGGATTCATTCCAAACTCAGCCTCTGTTTTCCTTCAGATTGTTTTAATGAGGAACAGAGGACAATGCTGACTATGCTGGGATGGAATGACCAGGGCTAGTAAAGAAGCTTGTTATCTCTACATCCTTGCTCAGTCTTCATAGCCCACATTGTTAAATACCTTAAAATACCCTA
>NW_005076728.1:0-261 GCF_000277835.1 Geospiza fortis | reverse complement strand
GCTGTAGCTACACCAGAATAGTCTGCATGTGGCTGATGTTGCTGGGAGAAGTCATGTGGGTGCAAAAATCTGGATTCTGGGAGAGAGGCATCCACCAGCAGTGTCTCTCCTGAGACTCTGAGACTCTGCCTTACCTGTTGGGTCAGAAATAGTTGGAAAACACAAAGAACATGTTACAAGGGTTGGGTGGTTTCCCACTGACAGCTGTCTTTTCCAATGTGCTTCCCAAAGCATTTTCTCTTTGCCATTACAGAAAGGAGG
>NW_005076727.1:0-261 GCF_000277835.1 Geospiza fortis | reverse complement strand
AGTACCAAGTACTGTTCACTTTTAGGAATAATACAGGAAAAATACAGTACCAAGTACTTCTTCAGGTGTTTAGTGCCAAGACTTCATTCAAGAAAGAAAGTAGAAGCCCATTTCACAGCACTAGAAGTCTTGATAAACAAAGACATGTCTGTCACAAAAAATGTGACCACCTCCTCCCAGACCTCCAAGACTGTTAGAAGTGTTGCAAGCACATGTGTAGGCACACTGGACAGAATTAAGACTAGCTGGAATCTTTCATTT
>NW_005076726.1:0-261 GCF_000277835.1 Geospiza fortis | reverse complement strand
TGGTAGGGTGGGGCAGGGTGGGGTCGGATGGGGTGGGCCAGAGAGAGGCAAAAATCGGGCAGGGTGGCGCAGGGTGGAGTGAGGTGGGGCAGGATGGGGTCGGGTGTGGCTGGGTTGGGTGGAGAAGTGTAGGGCAGAGAACAGCGAGGTACGGCCGGGCTACAGCAGGGTGGGGTTGGGAGGGGCAGGGTGTGGCAGGCTGGTGCAAGGCGTGGTAGGGTGGGGCAGAGTAGGGTGGGGCAGGATGGCACAGGGGTGAGC
>NW_005076725.1:0-261 GCF_000277835.1 Geospiza fortis | reverse complement strand
CCCTGCAGCGATTAAACAATCGGTTACCTTGGACAGTACGTGGGCCAACAGTTCATCGCTGCAGGAACAGACCAAAACGTCATCCATATAATGCTGTATGATGACTTCTGGATGACGCTTGCGAATCGGGGCCAGCAGGGAAGCGATGTACCACTGGCAAATCACAGGAGAACATTTCATTCCCTGGGGTAACACACGCCAGTGGTACCTCCTGCAGGGAGCTTCACGGTTTCTGGTGGGCACCGTGAAGGCAAAACGTGG
>NW_005076724.1:0-261 GCF_000277835.1 Geospiza fortis | reverse complement strand
TTTCACACATATTTTTAAAAACATGTTACACATACAGAGATTTTTAAAAAGTGGTCCTCTGACATAAGCCTCAAGAGAGTAGCTCTCTAAGCAATAGGATGAGATGTTTGTGTTCTTTCAAATCCAAGGGATCTTATTCCTTACTCTCAAATATTTGTACTGTCTTGTCATTGGGAGCTGGAAGCTAAATGGAGCAGCCTGGGAATCAGATGGGGTCACACTGCACAGATGACAAAACTGCCATGACCAAGAAGCAATAAT
>NW_005076723.1:0-261 GCF_000277835.1 Geospiza fortis | reverse complement strand
TGAGCAGCCACAGAGCTCTGACAGGCACCCAGCGCTGTTTAAAGCCAGCAGGAACCTTTTCCCTTCTGCCTGTTTGATGGGAACAAGGAATGAGGGTTAAAAGCGTGAAATGTTCCCAAGCCAATGGCTCAGCCTGTGAGGATTCAGCACAGAAATTCTCTGCCTTGGATCCCCTGTGCCTGTGGGAGGCTCTGCTCACAGAATGTTGGTAGAAATGCCTCTGGTGGGGAGCAGAGCCCCCCACACTGCACAGAGGGATCC
>NW_005076722.1:0-261 GCF_000277835.1 Geospiza fortis | reverse complement strand
ACCAAAAACTGGCTACACAAAGCAGAAATGACACAGAAAGCAGGGAGCAGCAGCCAGGATTATGCAGCACATGCATGGGAACTCTGAGTTAGCAGGTTATATCCAGGCACACAGATGCAAACATCCACATGCCTCTCCACAAAAGGTTTTGGGAGTCTTGCCCTGCAGAACATCTTATTCTGTCTTCTGGATGCCAAGAAGACAGGGTGGATGGAGGCACTTCCTAAAGCGTAGTTGAAGCGGTCAAGCTGGAGAAAAATT
>NW_005076721.1:0-261 GCF_000277835.1 Geospiza fortis | reverse complement strand
GCAAGCTGTAGTTCAGGATGCAGGTTGAGTTCTGGCTGAGAGCCCACAGAGGCCGTGGGCTGCTTATCCTTGCACAGCAGAGGGCACAAAGAGCAGTAACACCGGCCAGGGGAAGGGACACTGGGACACACAGCAGGAGCCGGGGGCTCGGGAAGAAGGGTGAGGTTTGGGACTTGCACATGGCTTGGACTGTGAGGGCGTAAAAGCCCAGGGGCTCCTCTGCTCAGGATCTTCCTCGGAGGCACCAGCTCAGGCTGTTTC
>NW_005076720.1:0-261 GCF_000277835.1 Geospiza fortis | reverse complement strand
AAGCAGCTAGAGGTCACGCAGATGGAAGTGTCAAGACAGAAGAGGTTCTCAAAGTACCTCCTTCTCTTATTAACAGCATTTAAACTGCACACAATGCTCTCTGTCTCCTTTCCCAGACAGACCTGGCATCACTTTTTTCACACTCACATCTTCATTGCAAAGTCCAGCAGTTGCTCTCATAGAAAAAGGCTTTAGAAGTAAAAGCCGGTGCAGGGCTGCACCTTCCCCTTGCTGCACGTAAACCACATCAAACTCACCGGT
>NW_005076719.1:0-261 GCF_000277835.1 Geospiza fortis | reverse complement strand
CAAAACTAAAATGTAAACCCAAATAATGAGGACAAAGTGCACTATCATTTTTTCTTCAGAAAGTGAGGAAAAAGGAGATGTTTTCATGAAGAATAAGAAGATTCTAAAGGCTATTGGATTAAAACAAATTGTTTTAAAAGGACACTTTTTGGTTAAAACCAATAAATATGAAGCTGAGAGGTTGTTGGGGAAGACACAAAATGAGGGGGAAAGGGAATTTTCAGGAAAAAAACACCCCAGGCTTTCAGAATTTCCTTTTCT
>NW_005076718.1:0-261 GCF_000277835.1 Geospiza fortis | reverse complement strand
TGCTGGTTTGGGGTGCGGTTCTGCTGCAATCCCCCAATAACGGGGTTCAGAGCTGGTTTGGGGTGCAATCCCACAGCCACACCCCAAGAACGAGGTTCCAGCTCAATTTTGGGGTGCAATGCTACAGCCAGCACCCAAGACCGAGCTCCCAGCCCATTTTTGGGGCGCAATCCCACAGCCATCCCAAATAACGGGGTCCCAGTTCAATTTTGGGGCGCAATCCCACAGCCACACCCCAAGACCGAGCTCCCAGCCCATTTT
>NW_005076717.1:0-261 GCF_000277835.1 Geospiza fortis | reverse complement strand
AGCACCAGGAAGGGCTGAGGGAGCTGGCGGGGGCTGCTCAGCGCAATTTTAAAAGGATGAATAATCAGTCTGGGGCTTGTTCTAAAGTTCCTGATTTTAGGAAATGCAACAGAAGAAGCACAGGGAGGAAAAAAAGAAAAACAAACAGAATGAGAAAGGAAGAAAAATAAAATGGAGAAAAGGGGACAGAGGTAGCACCGCCCATTTATTGATGAAAAACCTTGATGTTTCGCACAGGAAACTCTTTTTCCTTTCAAATCA
>NW_005076716.1:0-261 GCF_000277835.1 Geospiza fortis | reverse complement strand
CAGGCAGGCAGGCAGGCCAGCTCTGTGGAGAATGTGTTTACAGCAGTATATTGCCATTCTCATCCCAAAGTTTCCCTGAACATGTGTAATTACCTGCCTTTCTCACTTTTGTGATTACCCTCAGAGATAGTTCTTGTCACGCAAGAGAGCATAACCCTGGTGGGGAGTGCCCTGCTGAGGGGCAAGTGTGGTAATTCTCCCTTAGGGATGCAGTGGGTCAAGTCTGTCTTGTGTTCCTCATGCTTTCATCTGGAGCAACAT
>NW_005076715.1:0-261 GCF_000277835.1 Geospiza fortis | reverse complement strand
TGGAAAGAGCCTTTCAAGGTCAACTAGACCAAATCTCCTTGAGCTGAAGATGTCTGGATTCATGGATTTGTGGGATTGGGAGCCATCTTTGCCTCATGTAGCAAGGTCCTGGATGTGGAGACAGAGGTGCCCAGAATGCCCTTGTTTCTGCTCTCTGTATCTTTCTGGTAGCCAGAGAAAGCCTGTTTCAGCCTGTGAGGAAAGTACAAGTTCATGTTTTCTTTTTCTCTTTGGGCAGCATCCGTTTGTAACATCAGCCAA
>NW_005076714.1:0-261 GCF_000277835.1 Geospiza fortis | reverse complement strand
AACTGTTGTACGAGTTACATAGAAGGCAACTCGCCCGTGTGATTCTGGACAACACGGAAGCCTGCCAATGCCAATTACCATCTAGTATTGTCCATGAACACTTTAAAGAAAGGTGGGAAACATCTGGTATATTTGGCGGCCTTATGGACTTTCCTCCTTATATGGAGGCGGATAATTCCGTGTTCAAGGCGCTAATAACTCGGAGGGAGATTGAGAAAAACGTGAATGAGATGCGTAAGACCTCCGCTCCCGGGCCAGATG
>NW_005076713.1:0-261 GCF_000277835.1 Geospiza fortis | reverse complement strand
AATTGCTTGACATAGGGTCAAGTGAGACGGTGTGGCACGTCCTGGTGGGTGGCCAGGGAGGGAGGGAGGCAGTGGGGATGCTCTGACACCCCTGCCCAGGCAGTGCCCGGCCACAAAAACTGCTCCAGCGTTTCTGAAAGGCACTCAAGTGTGCCCTGGGCACAGCTCATGGCCTCCCTGCCCCATTAACCACAAGGTCCGAGGTTGTGTGGGGATGAGCTGCAGGTCTGAGCTGTGCCCATTTCTGTTTGGTTTCCATCA
>NW_005076712.1:0-261 GCF_000277835.1 Geospiza fortis | reverse complement strand
GGGAAGTCACCATCCCTGGAAGTGTTCTGCATGTGCCACTTGGGGATGTGGTTTAGGGGGATTGTGGTGGTGCTGGGGATTAGGTGATGGTGAGAATTAGGTGAGATCTCTTCCAGCCTCGATGATTCTGGAGTACACAAAGGGATGCCTTGCACTGCCACTGCTCTGTTCAAAGGCTTGGAGGGAAGGATGCAGGTCCCCTGCACCCTGAAAATTCCAGCAGGTCACTCACTGGTCCTGCTGCCTCTGCTTATGGGTGTT
>NW_005076711.1:0-261 GCF_000277835.1 Geospiza fortis | reverse complement strand
TCCATTTCTTGTGAGTACATCAGTTAGATTCTTCTGAGTCTCCTGAGTAAAATGGTCAATCTGGCTTTGCAGTGAAGACATCAATTCGGCTGCACTCTATCAAGAAAATTACCAAAAGTTTCACTGTTAATTCTGCACTTGCTAACAGTCTTAAAGTATACTTGAATGCCTGAATTAAAAATGCAGAAAAGGCAGAGTTTTGCAATTCTAAAGCAGAAGGTACAATTTCTGTGTAGTGAAGATACAGACATTTTCTTTTTG
>NW_005076710.1:0-261 GCF_000277835.1 Geospiza fortis | reverse complement strand
GACAGATTTATTGTAGAACTGTGATTAGTTTTAAGCTTGCAGTTAAAAATAGCTTTTGTGCTAAGGATATAAATCTGGTGAGCTTTGCAAATGAAGTAAATTCACTTGCACCTAGCTTGTGTCCCTTGCCATCATACGTCACACAGCTCCATGGCTGTGCTTGTCCCCACACCTGCCAGCGGCACAAACCCTGGGGATGAGTTCACCTGTGACCTGGTGATATTCCACACTGTGTGTCGGCGATGGAGAGAGATGGGGAGA
>NW_005076709.1:0-261 GCF_000277835.1 Geospiza fortis | reverse complement strand
TCCTATTGCTCAGCACCATGGAGAAGACCCTGGCTCCAATCACCTTGACACCTCCCTTTAGATACTTATGGATATCCATAAGTCAGAGGTAAGATTCTTAATACAATTTTGATGCTAGATATTTGATTGTCTAGAAGTGCACTGACTTTGTCATAAAAACATTGATGGAAGGAGTATTCAGGCATCCAACACTAGAATTTAAGGCTGATAATATTCATGGAATATTTTCTTGCTAAACTTCACCAAATTATTGCATTGCAA
>NW_005076708.1:0-261 GCF_000277835.1 Geospiza fortis | reverse complement strand
TCATAGAATGATTTGGGCTGGAAGGAACATTTAAACATGATCAATTTCCAACATCTCTGCAGTGGGCAGAGACTTCTTACTCTAGACCAGGATGCTGGAAGTTGCATCCAACCTGACCTTGGGTACTTCAAGGGATGGGGCATTTACAACTTTCCTCCCATCTCACTAATTTAGCAAAAATGATGATGTGTGGGATGATGTCAGAGGTCTCACAGAAGTCAAGGTAAATGGTATCAGTTGCTCTTCCCTTATCCATCAATG
>NW_005076707.1:0-261 GCF_000277835.1 Geospiza fortis | reverse complement strand
CTGGAGCAGTGGAAGAGTGTGAGGAGTTCTCCTCCTTCCCTGAGGAGAAAGGAGCAGTAGAGACGTGTGATGATCTGACTGCAGCTCCCATTCACTGTTCCATTGCATCACTGTGGGGATGGAGGTAGAGAAACTGGGAGTGAAGACCAGAAAGAATCAAGGGGGGCGGGGAAAGCATTCTAAGATTTGGTTTTATTTCTCATTTTGCTGCTCTGACTTGATGGGTAATAAATTAAGTTCATTTCCCCAAGTCAAGTCTGT
>NW_005076706.1:0-261 GCF_000277835.1 Geospiza fortis | reverse complement strand
AGCTGCAGGTCTGGTGTGAGCAGAGGGATTCTTCTCTTGTCTCCCCTCATGAGCAGAGCATGCCAGCCAGTTGTGCTGTTTTACATGTGACTGACCCACAAAATTGCAGGAGACTGAGGACTTGTAACAGGTGCAGGACAGGTTCAAAAGGAACTTGGGAAAAAACTTCTGTCTTTCTTAGTCCAAAGGGACAGCAGAGCTCACATCTGCTCACAATAATCCTCTGGAGAGTAGAGCAATGTTTGTATGGAAAGATGACTG
>NW_005076705.1:0-261 GCF_000277835.1 Geospiza fortis | reverse complement strand
TGCCATTGTCACACTGCCGTTGTCACACTCCCAGTGCCACCCTCCCGGTGTCACCCCCGCTGTCCCTGTCACCCCGGTGCCATCGGTGTCACACCTGGCGTCACACTCACGGTGTCACACACCCATTGTCACTCCCAGTGCCACTGTCACACTCATTGTCACTCTCAGTGTCACATTTATTGTCACACTGCCATTGTCACACACTGCCACTGTCACACTCATTGTCACATTCATTGTCACACTGCCAATGCCACACTCCTG
>NW_005076704.1:0-261 GCF_000277835.1 Geospiza fortis | reverse complement strand
TGTGAAGGGCAGTTCTGCCAAGGGCCAACCAAAGATGGGTGAAGCTGCCAGGAGAGACAGCTCTTCAAAGGACAACCAGATCTCCACACAGAGAACAGAAAATCCCCAGGATTCCTTTGCAACAAGACCCAAAAGTATGCTGAAAAGTGCCTCGGTCCCCAAAGAATTCCTCAGGTGAGCTGCCTGGGAGGAGGTGATGCCTCTGCTTCTTGCTCCTCTTGCCAAACAAGGTCCATCATCCCCAGCTCCACAGTGACCCTG
>NW_005076703.1:0-261 GCF_000277835.1 Geospiza fortis | reverse complement strand
TTCTATCCAGGAGACAAGAATGTAAACCTCGTTAGGGAGGAAAGGTTTTGACTAACACATACTTTAGCAAGTACTAACCAATGAACTGAGTTGCAGTAAATTGCTAACCAATTAAAATGAAACACAATGCCTTTAGAAAACCATATAAATGTGAGCTGTGAAGAATAAAGACGGGCTGTTGTGCATGAAGAAATAGGTGTCTTGCCCGTATCTACAGCAACATGTAGACAGCATTACATGAACTGCCCTTGGGTTTAACAT
>NW_005076702.1:0-261 GCF_000277835.1 Geospiza fortis | reverse complement strand
TGCTTTCCATTCCTTTACCTCTTTGTGCCTCTTCATGTGAAACAGTGAAATTGCTCTTAGGTGTCTAATGCAGTGCATCAGTTGAATATGTTTGTGATTTCTGTTTTTCAGGAGCTACACAATTCACCTGTTGCCTGTTACAGAACCCACTCTTGTGCATTTACTGAGATGCACATCTTGTGAAGAGATGTTTCAAAACACTTCCTCTTGTACTGCCACTTCCTTCACCAAAATTCAGCTTCTAGGTTCCCAGCAGTTCTT
>NW_005076701.1:0-261 GCF_000277835.1 Geospiza fortis | reverse complement strand
GGGGACATTGGGGACAGTGGGGACATGAGGGGACAGGGGGGACAGCGGGGGACAGGAGGGGACAGAGATGCGGAAAAAAAGGGGACAAAGGGACAGAGAGGGGACACTCAGTGAGGGGTCACCCCCTCCACTGTGTCCCCAGTGTCCCCCAATGTCCCCAGTGTCACCAGTGTCACCAGTGTCACCAGGGTGTGTCCCCAGAGTCCTCGATGTCCCCAGTGTCCCCAGAGTCCACATGTCCCCAATGATGTCCCCAATGTC
>NW_005076700.1:0-261 GCF_000277835.1 Geospiza fortis | reverse complement strand
CAATTACTGACTTTTCCTTTGCCAACACTTGCCAAAGATAATTCACAGTCTGGCATGCAGTTATTTACTTTTGCACAAGAAATGAGGTGAATTCTATTTCTATGTCCAGGTTTTCAATGCTGTTAGTATACATAGACTTGTGTAAGAGCCCTTAAATCTTGCATGCAGGTGGTCAAAGCAAGAACTTTTTGGGAACTTGCAGAAATACATGCAAATGTAGTAAAACATTATTTCAACCTGAAGTCATGTAGCTGTTGCAAA
>NW_005076699.1:0-261 GCF_000277835.1 Geospiza fortis | reverse complement strand
GAATCTGCAATCTGACAAATCTCTACTTTTGGTGGTTTAATGACTTACAGATAGCAAGTATATCCTCTTTTCCTCTAAGAAAATCACAAGAAACAGGATTTTCATGCACATGGCACAGCAAAACAAACAACTTCACCAACAAACCGAGACCAAAACACTCTAACAGGGATAGTCCATGTTTGTAAAACGTTGGGGTTTCATTCTTAAACAGAAAAAGCAACAATTTCTCTCAATGAAAATTATACTAGCACATTTTTTTTT
>NW_005076698.1:0-261 GCF_000277835.1 Geospiza fortis | reverse complement strand
GCCACTGGCCTTCTTGACCACCTGGGCTCATGCCAGCTCCTGTTCGGCCACTTTCAACCAGCACCCCCAGATCCTTCTCTGTTGAGGAGCTTGCCCTCAGCTCTCAGCCTGCAGCATGAGATTCTTGTGGGTAAAGTGTAGGACCAGGCACTTGGTCTTGTTGAATCTCATGCCATTGGTGTCAGCCCTTGTTTGATAGTGCACATGTATATACATGGAAAATATACAGTGTAAGGTTACATTGTTAAATATTTTAATTAA
>NW_005076697.1:0-261 GCF_000277835.1 Geospiza fortis | reverse complement strand
AATTTTGGCTCACAATTTGATCATTTACAACAATCTGGTGACAACCTGAAGTTATTTGAATTTGGGGTTTGGGACCCCTTCCCGCCCGGAAGGTGCCCCGCTGATTTCACCGGTCTGAGCGGGATTGGAATCTGCGAGACCAATCAAAAATCACCGAACTGAAACTGGAGACACAGCCAAAGCGGGATAAAACGGGCCCTGCTCTCGGAAACTCAGCAAGATCCAGGGGATCTCTGAGCCCGAGGTGTTTTTTTTTTTTTT
>NW_005076696.1:0-261 GCF_000277835.1 Geospiza fortis | reverse complement strand
AGAGTCAGAGACTGAGGTAACAAAGGGAACCTTGTGCATGGTGTCTGTTAGAGGCTGCCTGATCAGGGGGAGCCTGTTCACAACAACACCTTCTTGCTCCAGCACAGGAGGCACTGAACACACCAGATCTCATCCTGCTGGGGCACTTCAACCCTCAACATCTGCTGGAAAAGAAGCACAGTGAGCTGTAGGCAATCCAGGGGACTGCTGGGATGCACATGGATAACCCTAAGCCAGGTAATGGAGAGCCCTGACAGAGGG
>NW_005076695.1:0-261 GCF_000277835.1 Geospiza fortis | reverse complement strand
AAAAATCCTAAAAAAATCCAGGTTGGACCCAGCAGGGCTTGGCGACAAGGACACTGCAGGATGAACACCAGACTCAGCCTATTACAGGAGAAAAGATTTTAAATTTTTTTATTTATTTTTATTTCTTTATTAGTTTGGGGTTTTCTCTCTCGCCAGGGATTTTTACCCCAAAGGAATCAGAGAGGATTTCCTGGGCTCCAGGGGGATTTTTGGGTTCCAGGGGGAATTTTTTTGTTCCAGAGGGAATTTCTGGGTTCCAGA
>NW_005076694.1:0-261 GCF_000277835.1 Geospiza fortis | reverse complement strand
TTTTTTTAGTTCTTGGACACTAGATGTTCTTTCCAGATTTTTACCTTACCTAATGCTGGAACTCTTAAGCAGCATGTTTTTATTTTCCCTCTTTGAAATATGGGCTACTGTAGTACAGAAACATTGAAAAATATATATTTATGTGTAAACTTTTCTACATTGTGACAACAGCCACTCGTCTCCTTGTCTGAGCTCTCCTCATTTTGCGTTTAGTTTATCCTCAGTTTCTGTGCATAAAGGAGGCTTAAGGCTCATTTACTA
>NW_005076693.1:0-261 GCF_000277835.1 Geospiza fortis | reverse complement strand
AGGCAGTCCCATATTTCTCTCAGCAAGAAAAGAACAAAGAAATAAAATAGATTGAAGAAAAAGAAAATTCAAGGAGAAAGTTGAGTGTATTACATCTTTATTAACCAGTTTACACTTGGTTTGTTCCTGTATGGTTGGATGTTCTTATGGGTTTTGAAATGCAGACAGAATCAGAAAGATTCACAATCATGTGCTTACTCAGGCAAGTTAGGGTAGTTTTTATTTTATTTGAAGAATTTACTGTTCTACAGCTTCTGTTTT
>NW_005076692.1:0-261 GCF_000277835.1 Geospiza fortis | reverse complement strand
CTGGCCTGCAAGTGCACATTGCTGGGTTATGGCAAGTTTCTGGCAAACCAGCATCTCCAAGTTCTTTTCCTCAATCCATCTCTGCAACGTGCACTTGTAGCCTGGGACAAATGCAAGTGCCCTGGGTCAGAGTAATAGTAAGCCCAAATCTTTGTCAAATTTTCATAAAGTTCACATAGGCCTACCTCTCAAGCCTGTCAAGGCCTCTGTGGATGGTATCACTTCCACCCAGCATGTCATCTGCACCACACAGCTTGGTGT
>NW_005076691.1:0-261 GCF_000277835.1 Geospiza fortis | reverse complement strand
TTTATACAGCTCTCACCTGGCCACAGAAAGGAACCTGGGAGTCCTGGCTGACAGCAAGCTGAATATCAATCAGCATTGTGCCCTGTGCCAACCATGTTCCAGGCACAGCATCACCAGCTGCTCAAGCAAAGTGATTGTCCCTCTCTGTTCTGCACTGGTGCAGCACTCACCTTGAGTGCTGTGTGTGTGCAGTTTTAAGCATGACAATATAGAAAAGACATTAAGCTATTAGGAAGCATCCAAAGGAGGGCCACAAGGATG
>NW_005076690.1:0-261 GCF_000277835.1 Geospiza fortis | reverse complement strand
TCATGGAGCAGATCCTCCTGGAACCTATACTGAGACGCCTGGAAAATAAGGAGGTTATTTGTGAAAGCTGACATGGCTTCTCTAATGGCAATTTGTGTCCAACAAATTTGGTGGCTTTCTGTGACAAGATTACAGTCTTGCTGGATGAGGGAAGAGTAACAGATCTCATCTACCTGAATTTGTGTAAAGCATTTGGCACTTTCCTGAACAACATTCCTGTCCCTATGGCATGGATTGGATGGACCACTCAGTGGATAAGGA
>NW_005076689.1:0-261 GCF_000277835.1 Geospiza fortis | reverse complement strand
AAAAATTAGTTTCTGGGAGACATCACTGCTTGGTGTATTCAGCATTATAGACACTTCCAGATAAGTAAACACTGTCAGTATGCTTTTCTGTTTTGCCTGTACTGATATCTCCATTCTTTCATGTCTGCCATCATCTCAGTAGCTGGGAAATTCTCTTTTGTGGCCTGTGTTGGTTTTGCATGGGTTTATTTTTGGTCAGGAGAGAAGAAGCCAGCCATGAAAGTGATATTTCTATGAGGAGCTGCTAAAAGCTTCCTCCAT
>NW_005076688.1:0-261 GCF_000277835.1 Geospiza fortis | reverse complement strand
CAGCTTGTGGAGGGAGGGCCAGAAAGCAATCCTTGACCTCTTCTTTATTTAGTGGAAGAGTATGTGCAAATGTCAAACAGCTGCTAACTTTAATCTATTCTCTTTCCAGTTATTGTCATAGGTAAGTAAGAAGACAATATAAGAATTAGAAACCTAAATTCTTTCACTTGAGGCTCCCAATCTCTCTGCCACTCCTTTAAAATTTAGTTTAATATGAAATAAAATTCAAGATACAGTTCTTAAGGCTTGATGTTCAGGCTT
>NW_005076687.1:0-261 GCF_000277835.1 Geospiza fortis | reverse complement strand
CCCTGCTGGAAAGAGGCTCATCAGAACATGGCATGTCAGTTGTCACTTCACTGGGAACAGGTGAAACCCTATTATCAGTACACTGTCTACAGACTTCTGCTGCATCGGAAAACAGCTCGGCAGTGCTGTGTGTACAAAGATGTCACTGGTTGCTGCTGAACTGCACACAGGCTGCCTGATGGGTACAAAATGTGGGAGCAGAGGGTGAGAGAGCAGCCTGGGGCCAAGCTGGGGCCAAGCTGGGAGCATCTGATATATGTG
>NW_005076686.1:0-261 GCF_000277835.1 Geospiza fortis | reverse complement strand
GGCGCTGGCACCATTCAATGCCTCTCCACGTGCACCGGGAAGGGGAAGCCACTGCTGCCCCTGCCCTTCTGCCCATGGCACAGCTGGCTAGGAGTGGCCAGGGAGGCAAGGCTCTCTGTTGGCCACACTGAGATGGCTGCAGCTGTGGCATATTGCTGTGCACTGGCCTCTGGTGGTGGCACCTTGCCACTCCTGGAAAAAAAATTGCATGAGCAGTGTTTTGATTTTCTTCTCAAATATGTCATCACAGAGGTGTTACCA
>NW_005076685.1:0-261 GCF_000277835.1 Geospiza fortis | reverse complement strand
TCACCTCAGTGTCACCTGTGTCACCCCAGGGGTCACACCACACTTGGGGGGGGGTTGGGGACACCGGGGAGAGGACAAAGGACCCTCAGTGTCACCTCCCCGAGTGCCACCACACCCTGGGGGACACCGAGGGACAACTGGGGACACTGGGGGACAGCAGAGGGGACACCAGAAGGGACTGGGGACAAGATGGGGACAGAGAGGGGACATGGGGGTGACAGGAGGGGGTCTGGGGACACTGAGGTGACGCTGAGGTGACAC
>NW_005076684.1:0-261 GCF_000277835.1 Geospiza fortis | reverse complement strand
AAACATCTTGCATGCAGTCTTCAACACCCACTGATTCCTTTGGATGGACAAGCTGAGGCACCAAGAGGAACATGTGACTTAAGACCCTGCAAGGAGACAGTGGCAGATGAAGAAGTGAAGATTACACAAGTCTTGTCTCCAACACTAAATCAATGAGAATATACACTGTGTCTCATGCCACAAAAAGGTGATGGTGAGAGACATGAGCTGCTACCATAAAAAGGACAATTTAGGGTGTATATATGTATATATGTATATATG
>NW_005076683.1:0-261 GCF_000277835.1 Geospiza fortis | reverse complement strand
GGCAAGATTAGTTTATAATCCCTCAGATTCTAGTGTACAAATACAAATTTGCAAAATGTGTAGCTTATAAGTGACATATAAGTGTGGCTCTGCAGGTTGGTAAATGTTACTGTCACTAATGGGAGGTTGCCATGAAATCGAATTTTTAAGGATTTTGTTCTCATGGCAAAATAAGGTGATAGTAATAAGGAGTTGCCACACACTCAGGGGTGTGTGTATATACATAAGTAGGAATTTGGAAAGTGGACTAATTCCAGCTAA
>NW_005076682.1:0-261 GCF_000277835.1 Geospiza fortis | reverse complement strand
CACACACACACACACACACGTGTGCATGGTGACACACACACTGACACACTCAGGCACACACACACTCAAATCTGCTTGCTCACACACTCACACACAATCACACATCTTCGCATACGTTTGCACACTCACACATACTTACACATGCACTCACACACATGTGCACACTCACACACACACTCACACAGACATGTGCACACTCACACACATTCACGTGTTCACACACATACATACACACACATGCTCACACTCACACTCACATAC
>NW_005076681.1:0-262 GCF_000277835.1 Geospiza fortis | reverse complement strand
TCTAGATAGCATTCCCATACTCAGTTTATGAAGTGAGAATCCTGGGAACTCCAAACTTAGATAGGTTCAACTAACACATCTAACATGATAAATGATTGAATAGAATATAGGATAACAAAAATTGATTTGTGAACATAAATATGATTTATGAACTATCCAAAAGCTGTACAAAACACTGGTAAAAGAATCCAAAGGCATATGCCTTTCAAAGGCATGTTTTTCACAGAGATAAAACTTTAAAAGTTAATTCAATAATACCATG
>NW_005076680.1:0-262 GCF_000277835.1 Geospiza fortis | reverse complement strand
ATGGCACCTAACTTCTTGGAAACAGCCTTGAGACCCATTGGCTCCAGCCCCTGGCAACTCTCACCTTCCCAGCATCTAAGGCAGCCTCTGCCGGGCCCCGGGAGGTTTGTGTTAAAGCTCATCTGCATTTCCTGCCTCCGTGGGATGGCACAGAAATACCGGGCAGAGTCCTGAGCTTGCAAGGACCGCAAAGAGAGATAAGCCTCTGATCGGGAATTGTCCCGGGAAATCTTGGCCCGCCCCTGCACTGCTGTCCCGTAGT
>NW_005076679.1:0-262 GCF_000277835.1 Geospiza fortis | reverse complement strand
CACTCCAGGTGTGGCCTCACCAGTGCCATCCTTTCCAAGGAGCCTAGCCTGGAAAATGAGACTTGCTTGCTACAGTGAACTCCCTCAGAATTAATTACTGCTTATTTTGTCCTGAGAAACTCCTAAATGAGGGGCTGAGGAATAAATTTTGCCATAGCTGGTCTAACAGATTGCTGTCTCTGGACCATACCAACCACTCTGCACAGACACTGTTTCTGCCAGAACAACATTAGCACTTCTTTGTCAAAGCACTTCTGGTGCA
>NW_005076678.1:0-262 GCF_000277835.1 Geospiza fortis | reverse complement strand
CACATCACGACCCCTTTACGACATTCACGCTTTACGACAGCTCTTACGACAATCACGCTTTATGGCACCTTTTACGACAGTCGCGCTTTACAGCACCTTTTACCACGGTCGCACTTTTAGGCATCTTTTTAGACAGTCACCCTTTACGGCGCCTCTTGCGCTGTAAAGCGCAACCGACAGGGTGTCATTTGGCTGCATTTTTCCTGCTGTGCGCCAGGAGACGCAGATGGCAGGAGGCGCTGCGCTTGCAGTACACTGGCGC
>NW_005076677.1:0-262 GCF_000277835.1 Geospiza fortis | reverse complement strand
GATCCCTAAAATCCCTTCCAACCCAAATAATTCCCTATTTTGTGAACTTCACTATGGATAAAACAACCCAAACACTTGTGAGCAGTCCCCATGTTCTCTGTGGCTCTGTTTCCAGAGCACAATGAATTTATTCAGGCCGAGCAAACACTGCCCCGATTTCCCACGTGTTGTTTCCCTCCCACAGGAAATCTCCCCGTCACCTCCACAAACACAAAGCCAGAAGACCTCAGCGTTATTTTAACGAGCTCCTGGGAAAATGTGG
>NW_005076676.1:0-262 GCF_000277835.1 Geospiza fortis | reverse complement strand
CAGTTGCTGGCTGGGGTTAAACCATGATGTAAGGGTAGTCCCATCTTATGCCACTGCTTCTCCTGACAGCTTAATAAAAGAAAATGCTTGCTGACAATACCTATGCAACAGGCGCAGCACCAAAAATGAAATTCTTAAGGAAAAAAATCACAGAATTGTTGAGGGGAAAGGGATCTCTGCAGGTCATATATTCCAACCTCCCTGCTCAAGTAGGGCCATCTAGAGCCCACGATGTTGTCCAGATGACTTTTGAATATCTCCA
>NW_005076675.1:0-262 GCF_000277835.1 Geospiza fortis | reverse complement strand
GTTATTTTCTTTTATTTATGTAGTTTTATTTACTTTTAATTAGTTCCACTCGTTGCCTTGTTGGCTTTGTTAAATACTAGCTGTCCCCACTCATGTTTTTCTGTATTTCAGGTCTTGGACTAAGGATTCCTGCTAGAACTGCTGACATCATCAATCAACTACCTGAGGTGTTATTTTTTCTCTTTTCTGTGGCTGTCCTCTAACTTGGAGGGTTCAAGACAGTGGGGTTGCATGCTCCTTGGTGTCCCTCCAAGGACTGACA
>NW_005076674.1:0-262 GCF_000277835.1 Geospiza fortis | reverse complement strand
GCCAGAAAAACGCTTTTTGTTACAGTGGCTCATGATGATGGGTTCTCTTGAGTGTCCTTCAGGCATCTCAGTGCCCAGCTCTTCTGGACAGGGGAAAATCCCACTTTTCCACCAGCAAAACCTGCTGTGTGTGGTGTGCCCAAGAAGCCCCAAGAGATTTGCACAAAGGCATCAAAGAAAGCAATAAGAAGGAGGCAGAATTCAAGAATGGGCAAGATTAAATCGTTCAGCCTGCACAAACTGAGAGTGACATTGCAAAGAT
>NW_005076673.1:0-262 GCF_000277835.1 Geospiza fortis | reverse complement strand
TGTGTTAATATTTCGATCTGTCCTGGGTGCTCTATCCCATTCCCATCCCATTCCAGCTAGCCTCACTGCTCATATTTGACATCCCACTTAGAGTGTCTGGGAGAAGCTGTTAGAGATTCTTCTGTTGTAATAAAGGATAGTTCAGTTTTAATAGCCTTGCCTAGAGCATGTTCAGCTGCCCTGTGGGGACTCTGTGTGTGCTCCAATTCTAAGGTGATATGATTTGCTAGGTACATGTTGTGACAGGGCATACTCAAAAAGA
>NW_005076672.1:0-262 GCF_000277835.1 Geospiza fortis | reverse complement strand
GCTGTGTCGCCGTGCCGAGGCTGACCCGGACATGTGCGGTGACAAACTGCAGAAGGGTGGGCTCTGTGCCCACGTGTTCTGCATGGTGAGTGGCTCCGGGCGCTCCCTCCACCACTGCAATGGGCAGCTCCTGCCGCCCTCTCCTCATCAGCTCCTCCCCTCGGCTGCAGCTCTTCGCCACTCTACTATTTCGGCAAGAGACGGACCGCGTTGGACTCATGGGCTTTCTCCCTCGAGATCTCCTAATTGCAGTCTGGCGGGC
>NW_005076671.1:0-262 GCF_000277835.1 Geospiza fortis | reverse complement strand
TGTTATGCTGAAGGCTGTAGCTACTCTTTCAGAGCCTTATCCCCAAGAAACAGCTCAGCCAGCCCAAGAGCATCACACTTAGCCTTTTTAGAGAAAATTCCCTGCCTGAATGGCAGGTCCTCAGCTGGCTGACATAAAGAAGAACAATCACAACAGAGCAGGGACTCATTTTGTACTGCTTGTTATTATTATTGCAATAGTCTGATATGCAGCTACTTGCTAACAGAAATGTTAAGGCTATTAAATGTTAAAACTGTTAAAC
>NW_005076670.1:0-262 GCF_000277835.1 Geospiza fortis | reverse complement strand
ACAGGCACTATTTTGTGCCATATAGGCCATATTCTACTCTTGTTCCTTTCCGGATATCTCTTATTCCAGCATCTTTACATTTTTACTCTTTGGGACAGGAATGTCTCAAAGGGACAAGATGTTCTCATCCATCTTCCTTCTCACTACCAGCTTCGGTAGTGCCTTTTTTTCCACGCCATTCTGTCTGACTTCTAGAGGGAGCATCTCACACCCTCACGTGACTGCAGGCGTTCCGTAGGTTCCATCTTCTCAAAGGGTATCG
>NW_005076669.1:0-262 GCF_000277835.1 Geospiza fortis | reverse complement strand
GGGCAACAACTGGCTAGGGCCAGGGCAAGAAACAGACCTCAGCAGGCTGGAGCCAAAGCACAAGTATAAGATTCAAAAAGCTCCTCTAATCACCAAGCCTCAAATGAAAAACCAGAGTCTCAAAAAAGCCCCAAGCCCAAAACTCACACTTAAAGAGCAAGTTTCAAAAAGCCCCCGGCAATTGTGACACAATTACTTTTTATGCCCCTGGCTTCTCCCAGAGCCCGTCTGCTGGCAGGAGACCACTGGCCCAGTCCAACCT
>NW_005076668.1:0-262 GCF_000277835.1 Geospiza fortis | reverse complement strand
ATTTCCTGGGTGACAGGTTCATCTCAGTAAAGCTTAGTTGAAGATCCATTCAGAGTGCAAGCTCTTACAACTTACATTTTCAACTGTACATAGAAATTCTGAGTGCTTTGCAATGACTTAATATGTTGATGTTTACTTTAGTAGCAGCAAGAATTTCTGCTTTGTTAGCCTTATATGAAGTGTGCCTTGCCCTTTTTGCTCAACAGTAGAGAGAGATGAGGCTGTGTTGAAAGCTCTACTTACCTAGAGGAGAGCTCTTTCC
>NW_005076667.1:0-262 GCF_000277835.1 Geospiza fortis | reverse complement strand
TAGTCAGAATTTAGGTAAACAGAGTGTAATAGTATTCCAATATGAAGTGCAGCTGTTCAGTTTTCCTACCCAGTTCAGTTTGCTATTGAAAGTTTTAGTCAGACAAAAATTAGACTTCAGAATTATCCAGAGTGAAATAATGAAACACCTAGAATGTGTATGCATGCAATCTGAATACAGTAAAAAACAAGAAAAAAAAGAGTAAGTATTTATGTTATTGTTTTATGCTTGTAAAATCATAAAAGTCCAGCCTAGAAAATAC
>NW_005076666.1:0-262 GCF_000277835.1 Geospiza fortis | reverse complement strand
AGTCACCCTTAGCTCACACAGTCACTGAACTGTGCTGAGACTGCTCTGGAGAGTGCAAGCTGTGGTGGGATGGTCTTGGGGGAACAATTGCCTGTCATACTTCTCACTCAACCTGTGTTAAATACTGAGTACTTCACTTGGTCACTATCAGAGGCTGATTGGTTTTAATTATCCTGGATCTAGTCTGGACTTAAGCTCATACCATGCATGTTTTTTCCTGAATTTATTTATGCTTCTGGAACACAAGAAGTGTGCAGCAAAA
>NW_005076665.1:0-262 GCF_000277835.1 Geospiza fortis | reverse complement strand
TCTTTGTTAGTGTTCATTGAGTGTAGGGAGTGCTATGATCAAAGAGTTGTGTATGACAGCAGCAGCAAAGTATGCTTTTTGAGCTCTCATAGAGAAAAGGTTGTTTTTTGTAGGTCAAATGCTTTCAGTAGTTGTGTTGTGGCATTGAAGAAACGGTTGGTAATAAGCAACATACACATTTTTCCTTCTGTACCTTGATGTGAATTTGGGAACCAAAATATTTTCCATAACTGCTTCTCTATTTGTATGTTTCCATGTTCTT
>NW_005076664.1:0-262 GCF_000277835.1 Geospiza fortis | reverse complement strand
AAAGGGAATAAAGGGGGGAATTCCTGAAACCCCTGAATCCTCCATCCCACATCCCACATTCCCGATCCCACATTCCCGATCCCACATTCCTGATCCCACATTCCCGATCCCACATTCCTGATCCAGCGTTCCTGAATCCCCATCCCAAATCCCCGAATCCCAAATCCCCGAATCCCCCATCCCACATTATCCTGCACCCCTCAGCGTCCCAAACCCCAAATCCAGAATCCCAAATCCAGAATCCCAAATCCCAAACCCCAAA
>NW_005076663.1:0-262 GCF_000277835.1 Geospiza fortis | reverse complement strand
TGTGGTCAGTGAGGATGAGGAGGGGCTGGCCCTGCTCAGGGCTGCTTTCAGGGCGTTCCTGTACCTGCTGGAGGGGGTGATCTCTGGGAATCTCCCAAAGGACAGCAGTGACAGCATGTGCAGTGCAGGGGGAACACCTGGGCGCCCCTGGGGCATTGCTCAGGTGTGCAGAGGGACAATCCCTGCGCCCCAGGGCAGTGCAGGAGAGGGGAGCAGCACACCTGAGCAGGTGGGGGTGCAGGGAAGATCCTTTTTCTTTCTC
>NW_005076662.1:0-262 GCF_000277835.1 Geospiza fortis | reverse complement strand
AAAATTATCCCAAAAATTATCCCAAAATATTACTGCAAAATTATTGCAAACTTATCTCTAATTTATCTCAAAATTCAAAATTATTGCAAAAATATCCCAAAATTATCCCAAAAATCATTCCAAAATATTCCAGTTTCCGTTTTTTAAGGTGATATTTGTGGTTTTCGGGCGATTTTTGTGTCTTTTGCGTCTCTGGGGTGATTTTTGGGATGCTATTTTGGGGGTTTTCAGGGCGGTTTTGGGGCTGATTTCGGTGTTTTTG
>NW_005076661.1:0-262 GCF_000277835.1 Geospiza fortis | reverse complement strand
AAAATAGAGTGCTTTATTTAATATGTGTGGACACCAGATACTGTGCTGAACACTTTCTTGTATCCAAAACATCCATCGTTAATGTAGCTTTAATAAACTCATTCCTTCAGCATTCTCACCTCTACTGGTAATTGAGATGAAACCCAGCTCCTGAATAGAATATATATGGGTGTTTTACTTGTGCTCTTGATCAACAAAGGGCTAGCTCCTCTTCTTTTTCATTAGAAAATAAGAAGACTATGTTCATATACTCTGGATTGTG
>NW_005076660.1:0-262 GCF_000277835.1 Geospiza fortis | reverse complement strand
AAAAAAAAACATTAAAAAGAGGTGATTTTATCATTGACTCCACTTACAAACTAGTAAGATGTGAGAGTGAGCATGCAATGGCAAGAGAATAAGGCACATTGGGCATGCAGAGAAAAGTCCAGGTAAAGTGTGTCTACAGAACAGCATGATGTGACTTACAGTCCACCAGCAGCACAAGAAACAAGCTTTGTGGGTCCCAAGGAGCAATGCATAGAAAGTAATCAGAAGAGAGTGTGGGTTTCTGTTTCCTATACAGGGAAAA
>NW_005076659.1:0-262 GCF_000277835.1 Geospiza fortis | reverse complement strand
TCCTGGTGCCCTGGGTTTCCACAACCTTTGCCCTGTGCCATTTCAGAGCCTCTCCAGCAGAGTAACACACCAACCACAGCACCTGTGATTCTGCTTTTCAATCATTCTACTCTGTTTTTTGGCAAAGTTCACTCCTTGATGCAGCAGATTTAGAAAACCAGAGCAGTTCCCTGAGTAGCATCTCAGAGCATTTTGAGATTTAAATGAATTGGTGAGGCCTACCCTGATTCTGTTGCTCTTTTTTTGTTTGTTTGTTTGTTTT
>NW_005076658.1:0-262 GCF_000277835.1 Geospiza fortis | reverse complement strand
AAGGGCAGAAGAATGCAAGTCATCACTTCAGCTACTATTGTTATAAACACCATTCTGACCACATGCCTCTGTTTCTCTTTGTGTTTGTATGCATTCAAGTCATGGGTTGACAAATGGTGTGTATCAGACAGAATCTGTCTTCCAAGGATGCTACTGTTGGTTGTTTTGGGGACCTTGGCATCATGTGCTTGAGAATGCCTTCTTATTCTGTTTGGACAAGGTACAAGCAGTGTCCTGCAGAATTTCACGTTACACAGGTCTT
>NW_005076657.1:0-262 GCF_000277835.1 Geospiza fortis | reverse complement strand
AAAATTCCCCTAAAATTCCCCAAAAAAGCCGCAAAATCCTCTTGAAATGGCCCCAAATTCGTCCCCAAATTTCTCCTCAAAAAGGGCCCAAAATGAACCAAAAATGGCCCCAAAATTCCTCCCAAAATGGTCCCAAAATCCCTCCAAAATCAGCCAGAAATGGTTGTAAAATCCCCCTAAAATTCCCAAAAAATGGCTCCAAAATCACCCTAAAATCCCCCCAAAAAAGCCCAACACAGGTTCCAAAACCAGGCAAAAATGG
>NW_005076656.1:0-262 GCF_000277835.1 Geospiza fortis | reverse complement strand
TTTCACAGTCCAAACATCAACATAAAAGTCAAGATTTGTCATTTTTGTGGGTTGAACAGGGAATATCTGGCATGAACCGTAGTCTCTCTGTGCAGCTCATGTCTGCGTGCTCCTTTCCTGGCTGGTGGAATTGTCCGTGTGCTCTTGTGTGTGATACAGTTTCACGTTTCTTGCTGGGACCCACATAGGTCCGGCACCTGGGGAAACACAGGCATTACCCTTTGCCCCAGGTTACTAGTGGAAATGGTCCTTCAATTTGTCC
>NW_005076655.1:0-262 GCF_000277835.1 Geospiza fortis | reverse complement strand
GGAAGCCCTGTGCCAAAGTGCCAAAGTCTTTGCCCGCCTACATCACCATGTGTCCCAGATTTGGCCTTGACCCCTGGTAGAGAGATCATGAGAAAGGAGAAAGCTCCATTTTAACTTAATCTAGTCACTACTGTGAAAGACTATAAAAAGTGTGATTTTGAGTAATAATTATAACAAAAGACAGCCAACAAAAATTTCCATTCTTTACTTTTTGCGGGGCGGGGGTGGGGAGTGAGTAGAATTTTGATCTGGAATATGCCAG
>NW_005076654.1:0-262 GCF_000277835.1 Geospiza fortis | reverse complement strand
TAGAGCAGCCTTCCAGTACCTAAAGGGTAGCTGGAGAGGGACTTTTGAAATGGGCATGTAGTGATAGGACAAGGCTTCAAGCTGAAAGAGGGTAGATGTAGACATGATATTAGGAAGAAATGTGAGAGTGGTGAGGCACTGCAGCCGGAGAAACTGTGGATAGCCCAACCTAGTCCAGGTTGCATGAGGCTTTGAGCAGCCTGATGTGGTGGAAGGTGTCCCTACAAATGGCAAGAGGGCTGGAACAAGATGATCTTTAAGG
>NW_005076653.1:0-262 GCF_000277835.1 Geospiza fortis | reverse complement strand
TTCCCAGTCCCACCAGTACTCCCAGTTGCCCCGGAAGGGGCACCCCAAGGGGGACCCCAAGGGCTCCTACGGGGGCTCCTACGAGGAGTTCGAGCCCGAGGATTTCGGGCCCTTCGAGGCCGAAGAGGAGGAGGAGGCGCCCAAGGACGACTTTGACGATTTCTCCAAGGAGCTGAGCCAGTACCGGCGCTCCAAGGACGGAGGGCACCGAGCCAGAGGTAAGGGAAAAACGGGGGAAAAAAATTGGGGGAAAAAATTGGGG
>NW_005076652.1:0-262 GCF_000277835.1 Geospiza fortis | reverse complement strand
ACAAAGAACAGCCTGGGCCCTGTGAGGATGAGGGTCACTGTGGTCCCTGTGCTGGTGACCTCCAGGCAATCGCTGGCAGAGTCACAGGGCTGATCAATGCCCTGCCCTGCCCCACTGGGGTCTGTCCTGGAGGAGGCCGTGGATGCTCCACTCTCTGGGGCACCATGGCGACACTGAGCCATGGCAGGTGCCAGCACTGAGCTCTTGCTGCAGCCAGCTCTGATGTGTCCCCTCCTGTTCCCACAGGCGCCGGCGTTCCCGG
>NW_005076651.1:0-262 GCF_000277835.1 Geospiza fortis | reverse complement strand
TTGAGGAATTTTGGGGAATTGCGCGGGATTTGCTCACCGGGGAGGCTCCGGAGTCGGGGACGCGCGAGAGCTCCCAGAACAGGTGGAAGAAGAGGCAGGAGATGGCCGGGATCGTCACCTGGCCAGGGGACAGGGGAACACACGGGAACAAAACGGCCAAAAACGGCAAAAATGGGCAAAAACGGGACCAAAATGGCCAAAAATGGCCCCAAAATGTCACCAATTGTCACCTGAATGTCCCCAAAGTGTCCCCAGGTGTGTC
>NW_005076650.1:0-262 GCF_000277835.1 Geospiza fortis | reverse complement strand
TGTGTGTGAGGAATTTACCAGATAAGAAGATGACAGGAAAAGTGACAGTAAGTTTAATAATTATTTTAGCTTGATCTAATGCATGTTAATGATTATATTGATGATCTGCTTAAAGCCAGTGGGCTTTGCCCTGGATTTTCTTTTGTATTGATTTAGTTCCATTATCTTGCCATTAGCTTGACAGTAAAAGTATTGCATATACCATACTTTTACTGTGTCAGGATGTGTGAAAAATCTGTAGTTGCCTTCTGATATGCTTCTT
>NW_005076649.1:0-262 GCF_000277835.1 Geospiza fortis | reverse complement strand
GCCTGGGGAACAGCCCGGGGTCAGCTCGTACAGCTGCGTCCTCTGCTGACCTGAAATGGACCAAAAAACCAAAATTCAGCCCCAAAATGACACCCAGGGCACAGCCACGCCTACAGCTGGGATTTGGGGCAGTTCCACCCCAAAAATCCGGAATTTGGGGCAGTTCCACCCCAAACATCCTGCACTGGGCCCCGAAATCCAGGGTCTGGGGCATGGCCACCCCACAAACGCCCCACAAATCTGCTATAACTGACCCCAAATC
>NW_005076648.1:0-262 GCF_000277835.1 Geospiza fortis | reverse complement strand
CCCAGGAGAGTTTCCTCTTCTCTGTCTGCATCCACTCCCTTGGGAGCAAAGCACAAGGAGGGTGAGTCAGGCTCATCCCCACAAAGAGGGCATGTACAGAGTTGGGTCAGCCTCTCCCAGGGCTCTGGCACTTGGTTAGGGAAGCTCTCAGGGTAGAGCTCAGTCTCTGACTTGCATTTTAGTCAAGAACTCCTAGGTGCTTGGCCAGAAGGAATCTTGAGAAGAATGGGCCTCTTGTGTCAGAACTCAGGACATCCCTCTG
>NW_005076647.1:0-262 GCF_000277835.1 Geospiza fortis | reverse complement strand
TGTGAGGCTGTGGAACAACGGGGCACCAGGGTTCCACTGGGACTTGACAGAACCCCCTGGATGTGAACGGCCCCAAACGGGGCCAGAGACACTTCCCAGACAAAGCCCAGGGAGGGGGATTTGCTTTATTCAGCGCCGGGGGCGCGGGGATATCTCCTCCTGACAGCACACACAGCACACAGAGATTACAATGGATGGTTATACTCTATGCACATTCATGGTTTCCTTAGAAAAGGTGTGGTTATGCAAACGATCTCTCAGC
>NW_005076646.1:0-262 GCF_000277835.1 Geospiza fortis | reverse complement strand
TCCAACCATCAGCCCAGCACCACCATAATAATCCCTAAATCATTCTCCAAGTGTTCTCTTGAACACTTCCAGAGAAAATGACTCCAGCACCTCCCTGGAGAACTTACTCAAATAAGATGATGATTACATAAGATGGTGATTCAATAAGATTATGTCAACCAAAGCTGTTGATGAGAAAAACAAAACTTTATTTCAAAATGACATTTTTCAAGGTCATAATAAAAATGGGGTAATTATGAAGTCACATTGTAAATATTTTTTT
>NW_005076645.1:0-262 GCF_000277835.1 Geospiza fortis | reverse complement strand
CATCCCTAATGGAGTGCAGCTGTGTAAGGCAGGTGAGCAGCACTGAAGGAGAAGAGGTGTGGAATGCTGATGTGCATTGGCCAATCCCAGAAGAGTAAAAGGGCACACAGGTGTTGTGCATGGCAGAGAAAAGGTTTAAAGAGTTGGGAGAAGAGAGGTGGAGTTGTTGGATCTGGTGGGTCCTGCTGTGAGAGGAAGGAGTTGGTGGTCCTGCCTGTGGGGTTGCAGCAGATAAAAGGTATGAAGGCTTTAATAAACTGCT
>NW_005076644.1:0-262 GCF_000277835.1 Geospiza fortis | reverse complement strand
TTTTGGCTTTACTGAAATGAGATTGTTCAAAGACAGCAACACAGCACATGTCCTTTTCAGAGACAGCTTCCCTAAGAGCCACCTTGCTCTGAATGTCTCCCTAAGCATATCCAAGCCCATTAAGGCGTGGTTCATTATCAAGGGTAAGCAGTGGGGAAACATCGGAGGTTGAAGTCTAAAGGCAGGAACAAGAGTCTTTTTTAATTAGCCACATCCGTAAGTGACTTTTCACTGAATACACAGTTACACAGAAATCAAGGTA
>NW_005076643.1:0-262 GCF_000277835.1 Geospiza fortis | reverse complement strand
AAGAAAACCCCCAAATCACCCCAAAAATGCTCCCAAACTAAACCCCAAATGCCCCTAAAAAATTCCCCCAAAATAAACCCCAAATCCCCCCAAAGTTCACCCCAAAAGAATCCCCAAATCCCCCCAAAAACATCCCAAAATCCACCTTGAAAATCCTTCAAAAATCCACCTCAAAACTGCCCCCGAAACCATCCCAAAATCCACTCCAAAATACCCCAAAACCACCTCAAATTCTACCCCAAAACCCCCAAATTCACCCCAA
>NW_005076642.1:0-262 GCF_000277835.1 Geospiza fortis | reverse complement strand
ATCACAGAACAGACTGTGACATCACAGAGTGGCTTTGTGACATCACAGTCTTCTGTGACATGGCAGCATTGCTGTATGACATCACAGGATGACATCATAGAGTTGGCTCTGTGACATCTCAGAGACTGTATGACATCACGGGGGCAGTGTGATATCCCAGATGTGGCTGTGTGACACCACAAGGGGCTGTGTGACATCAGAGAGACTGTGTGACATTACAGGGGCTGTGTGACATCAGGGCCCTGTGGAAGCAAGGGAACAT
>NW_005076641.1:0-262 GCF_000277835.1 Geospiza fortis | reverse complement strand
TTTTTTTTTAAGTTTGGTTGGTTTTGGGTTTATTTTCATTATAGATATAATAGACAAACATTTAATTCAAGACTTTAATGTATATTTGCATTCAGGCTGAATTAGCATTGCCTGAGGAAAAAGTAGACTGTGCTTTCTTTTTGTTTTTGTACACTTAACTTCAAGCTTTACCTTATCTTTTGCAACTTTTCTTGGGTTTGATTTGCTTTACTGTATCCAGTCATGGTCTCCCCAAAACAAGAGAGACATGGACATACTGGAG
>NW_005076640.1:0-262 GCF_000277835.1 Geospiza fortis | reverse complement strand
GGCATCACACTGACAGTAGCAGAGCAGCCGCACTTCAGTCCAAGTCGCTGGGGGCTCAGCAGCAGTGCTCGGCCAAAGAGAGAAAACGCTGAGTGGCCCCAGCCCAGCTGCTTCCCGTTGCCATGCCTGCTCTGCTGTGCATTGTGTGAGGAGGGTGCTGACCACAGCTCTTCATCTGCCGCTGGAACTTCTCCGTAAGCTCCTGCCTTCCCAGGAGGAATCTGACACCATCTTGTTGATGCCTTTTCCTTGGTCCTAAAAT
>NW_005076639.1:0-262 GCF_000277835.1 Geospiza fortis | reverse complement strand
GAGTGTGTGTGTGTTTGTTTATATATCAGCACAATCATTCTTTAATGTGCTACAGCTCCAAGTGTCTGCATTCTGTCAGGAGCTGCTTTATGAACAGCACGTGCCTTAGCACCTCTTGCAGAATATAAGCAGAGAGAAAGAATTTGCAAAATTTGGCCAAAGATTGCTCACTATTTTGGTTACCAGATCTGTGGTCTCCTTGCTGCTTGTTCCAGGGTGGATGTTGTACATCAGGTTTTAGAATCACAGAATGGTTTGGGTT
>NW_005076638.1:0-262 GCF_000277835.1 Geospiza fortis | reverse complement strand
CCTCCCTCTTCCTGCTGGCCATGCTGTGTTTGATGCAGCGAGGTTACTGTTATAGCTTTCAGGTATGCAAGCACATGTTGTTGGCTGATATTGGGCTTTTCCTCAACCAAGAAAAATTCCTCTCCTCAAGGCTCTTATTGATCCATTCTTTCTACAGCCTGTATTTGTACTTAGGAGTGCTTCAAACCAGGCATAGGACCTTAAACTTGGTTTTGCTGAGCTTCACGAGGTTTGCACATGCCTATCTCTCAAGCTTGTCAGG
>NW_005076637.1:0-262 GCF_000277835.1 Geospiza fortis | reverse complement strand
TTTCTGAAAATCAGGTTTCAGAAGTTAAAAATAAAGCATGTACAAAAAACAATAATTCCCCTGAATTTTAAGGGAAGCTGTTTCCTTGCCCAACTTGAGAGCAATGCAAATAAAGAGAAGCAGGGGAAAGCATGCTAATGCCTTCAACCTGCTATAGCTCATTTTGTCTGTCCATGGCTTCAAGACAGCCTGGACTTCCATTATTTTAAGCCCAGACACATTAAGTAAGGGTAATTACTCTCCTAACAGCTAAAGATGGTGT
>NW_005076636.1:0-262 GCF_000277835.1 Geospiza fortis | reverse complement strand
AAATTTGGATTTGGTATGAAGTTGTTAGTGCCTGAAGCACAGGGTCATGGCATCAGGTTGGTTCTGTTAAGTAAAATGGATCAAGTGTTCTGAGAGTGCTAACAGGATATTTTAACATTTAGAGGCATTGCAAGTGCAACAGCCTGCCCCAGTCCTGTGCTATTTAAATAATCTAGCTGACCATGCCCTCCTCAGTTCTGAATGAAATAGAAGGCAGTTTTCAAGGAAGAAATAGTGTTGTTTCAGGATGTATTCTTTTTAC
>NW_005076635.1:0-262 GCF_000277835.1 Geospiza fortis | reverse complement strand
TTTCTTCTATTCCAACTTCTTTTTCTCTGTGCATGCTGGAAGTTGAAGGAAATTCTGAGATCTTTTTGTAGTTTTCATAAAGTTATGTGGATCTGGGCCTCTCTAAGGTTGTTTTCCAGTTTTGAAGAGCTTTGCTTTCTACTTTCTTCCCTGTAATGCCTATGGACAGTGAATGGGGAGGAAAGGTGGGAAGAGAATTTGCCAAATACACCACATATTGTGTAGCAAACATTCTAGAAATTCCATGGTCTCCAAGGACTTG
>NW_005076634.1:0-262 GCF_000277835.1 Geospiza fortis | reverse complement strand
ATGAATCTGTAAAACAACATAAAATTCAATTCACCGCATAAAATTGGTGCCAGCATATTACCAAAATAAATGTACCCTCTACTGATGACACTTACCCTAGAAAATTGGAAAAAGGTATATTTTTGATTTGTGGTGATTGTGCCTACCCCGGAATCCCCTCTCGTCTTCTCAGAGGTCCGTGCACCCTAGGGCGGCTGTCCCTTGCTTCCCCCAGCATGACCCAAATTTCAATTCAGAACAACCAAAATAGAATCAAAATTCA
>NW_005076633.1:0-262 GCF_000277835.1 Geospiza fortis | reverse complement strand
TGCGGGAGTGATGGACAGGGTCAATGAACAAAGGGCAGGGCAAGAGCTCCAGTACCTGGAAGTCCCCCTTAGAACCCGAAGGCAGCGGTGGATGTCATAGCTGCAAGTGTGCCCGGCAGAAAGATCTCCTTGGACGAGTAAGTTTTAAAAGAGGAGATTGACAGGAAGCAGGGAATCCAGGTACACGGACAGGAGTTCGATGCCAGGTATTGTAGGCTGTCCCAGGCTGAGCGACGGCCTGCCTTCAGAGTGCACAAAAGGA
>NW_005076632.1:0-262 GCF_000277835.1 Geospiza fortis | reverse complement strand
ACTCCCAAAACCCCCAAATTTAACAGGATTAAAGTGGAAAATTTCTCTGTTTTTCCACTGAGTTTCCATCCATCATCCTGAGGCACCAACTCCTCAATGAATGGAATCTTTGGCTCGCAAAACCCCAAATTTAATGGGATCGAAATGGAAAATTCTTCTATTTTTCCACAGCCATTGGAGAATCTCCGTCCTTGATCCCAGGATGGCAACTCCTCAATGCACAGGATCATCGACTCCCAAATAACCCAAATTTAATGGGATT
>NW_005076631.1:0-262 GCF_000277835.1 Geospiza fortis | reverse complement strand
AAAAAAAAACAAAAGAGACTTTCCACTGATCTTACTAGACCTCAATGTTTCTGTTTGCCCCTCTTGAGGAGTGCCTGGGCAGATGGGCCCTTCCATGCAAGAGTACCAAGCAGGAAATGTGCTATGAGAGGATTAAACAGACCTTGGCAGTACCACAAGGTTTCATACTTATCTAGCCTTGTTAGACTGGAACATACCCATTTTATGGGAAATACATGCCTTTAAAAGGATATTCATATTATGATAGTTTACACTTTTTTTT
>NW_005076630.1:0-262 GCF_000277835.1 Geospiza fortis | reverse complement strand
AACCCAAACCAGTCTATGATTCTATGAATGAAGGGGTGGAGTTGTCATCCAGTTGTCATGCTATTGTTGTCAATTTCCACAAACCATTAACCTGGTTCATGGACTCTCTAGAACACGGAAGTTAGAGGCAGAGCAGGGTTTTGAAGTGACATCTCCAGATAGTGAGAGTCCTGAACTTACTTTTATGTGGGGAAAAAAACCTTTTGAAGAACAAGAAATGTTGGAGGGCGAGGGTGGTCGTGTTTGTTTTAGATTTGGGGTT
>NW_005076629.1:0-263 GCF_000277835.1 Geospiza fortis | reverse complement strand
GGGCCCGCTCACTCACCAGCTCGACCCACTGCAGGACGCTCTCCCGGGCCACGCGTTTGATGGCCACCTGCAAGCCATGGAGAGAGGAGGGCTGAGCTCCGGCCCTGCCCCTCCCCACCGCTGCCCCTCGTCCCACGCCCGGCCGTCGCGGCCACTCACCGGGCTCCCGTCGGACAGGCGGATGCCCGAGAAAACGGTGCCGAAGCCACCGCTGCCCAGCTGCGGGCCCAGCTGGTACAGCTCCTGCAGCTCCCTCTTTTGCC
>NW_005076628.1:0-263 GCF_000277835.1 Geospiza fortis | reverse complement strand
ATAAATGAATCATTAGTCAGAGGTGTGTGCACATCCTCTGTTTCACTGGGTGACTCAATTTCAGTTAAGCAGCAGGTAGTTTATCCTAAAAGAAAGCTGTACTGCAACAGAGCACTCGAGGCTACCAAATGCCTGTGAAGTATGTTTAAAATCAGATTACACAGCTGTCAGTCTGTTGGGTACAATGTGGAGACAGCTGAGCCTGGCAAGAAGTGGAGTTCACTCAACCTCACTTTCCAGGCCTCTGCATTAGTGTCTTCTAG
>NW_005076627.1:0-263 GCF_000277835.1 Geospiza fortis | reverse complement strand
TGGGAGTCCCCATCCTGGGACCTTCCAGCCCTGGCACTCCCCACCTCAGGATCCCCAGCCTGGACTCCTCAGCACTGGGACCCCCTGCTCCAAGACCCCATTGCCCTGGGACCCCCTGTCGCAATCCCCTGCTCTGGGACCCCCCAGGACCCCTCAGATTGGGAGTTTCCCATGCCAGGGTCCCGTACCCTGGATCCCCCACGCTGGGACCCTCCTGCCCCAGGGCTCCCCACTCTCGAGGCACCCCCATCCAGGAGCCTTCT
>NW_005076626.1:0-263 GCF_000277835.1 Geospiza fortis | reverse complement strand
TTTCCTTGGGTGTTCTGAAAAGTCAATATGCCGCTGCTGTCCAGGTCCATGGCCCCTCCCAATCTGAACAGGTGTTGGTCTTGGGGTGTTCTTGGGGTTAGTCTGGAGGCAAAGAACTCACTGTCGGGTCACTTGAGCAATAGTGGCACATAAATTCCTGGCAACAATTCTTTCAATCAAATAGGTCTTCACAGCTTCTACTCCCCAATGTGTTTTCTGGTGCTCCTCCCTTACTGGTGACCACAACAAATAGGAAGGGATTA
>NW_005076625.1:0-263 GCF_000277835.1 Geospiza fortis | reverse complement strand
AAATGGGAACCACAAAACGGGAACCCCCAAATGAGCACTACAAAATGGAACCTTAAATGGGACCCCAAACCTGGGACACCCCAAATCTGGGACCCAAAGGGAGCACGGGGATGGGAACCCTAAATCTGGGATACCCCAAAAGGGGACACCCCAAATCTGAGACCACAGGGATGGGACACCCCCAGTCTGGGACCCCAAAATGGGACCTTAAAAGTGGCACCCCCAATGCCTGAGACCCCAAATCTGGGACATCAAATGGGACC
>NW_005076624.1:0-263 GCF_000277835.1 Geospiza fortis | reverse complement strand
TATAACCAAAGCAAAAGGAAATGACAAATGAAATAATATAACACTAAAAATGTCAATATAAGGCAACTTGCTCTTACCTTTCTCAGCATTGATGCATAGTGCCTTATCTAATTTTTAGTGCTGTGCCATGAACTTTATCATGGGAAACAATACAATAAAAATTAGGTTTTACAGAAATGATAATGAGAATAAGAATTTATTACTAAACTAGGTCATACTTCCATAAAACTACCATCTAGTGTAACAACAATTGACAAAATGAT
>NW_005076623.1:0-263 GCF_000277835.1 Geospiza fortis | reverse complement strand
CAACACTTGTTGTTACTGAAAGATTAATGTTATCTCTGCATTTAAGTAACCCTCATATATGGCCAAAATTAGACTGTAAGAAGTCCAATGGTCTGGAAGTGAAATTGTTTTTAGCAGCAGTCTACAAACGCACTGCTTGGGCAAATACACACCATGGTAGACCAACGGAATGCTGCCCATTCTGTGCAGTCTAATGATGCTTTCCATGAGCAGTGGCACCATCAGCACCTTGTGCATCCCTGCAGAAATACTTCAGGAGAGCA
>NW_005076622.1:0-263 GCF_000277835.1 Geospiza fortis | reverse complement strand
TGGCAACTCGATTCATGACCCGCCGCATACACAAAAAGATGCATGGCACGATGAGCATGAGAACTAAAAGTCTTATTAAAATATAAAACTTTATTTTTAAAAACTTTTTCTACAATGGACAAAGATCGAAAAATCTAACTACATCATCGATCTAAGATCTAGTGATCTCTCTAAGCTTTTTTATACTTTCTTCTATCTTCTTGATGTTCTCGTGAATTGACTTTGAGTGATTTGTCAGGTTCATGCAGCACATTCCTTCAAAT
>NW_005076621.1:0-263 GCF_000277835.1 Geospiza fortis | reverse complement strand
GGAGCAGGAGGGTGCTGGGGCCAGGGTGGCACTGCTGGGACATTTCTGTGTAAAACCAAGTCACTGTGCTGTCCTCAGGCAGCCTGGGCTCCTCTGCTGGCTGTGGACTGAGCTGTGAAAACACCCTGCAGAGCCTTTGTGGGGCCACTGGAAACCCTCCTGGCTCCAGAGCCATTGATCCTGAACAGTTTTTAATGAGGGGCTGGGGCACAGAGTTAAACACAACCCTGTTGGGCAGGATGAAAGTTTGACAAGAAAGTCTC
>NW_005076620.1:0-263 GCF_000277835.1 Geospiza fortis | reverse complement strand
CCCATTCCCATTCCATCAGGCATTTCCATTCATGTTTCATTCAGTGGGCACCAAGCACGGTGCACAAGGAATGAAATGATCAGTGCTTGGGCAGAAATTGAGATGAGGTAGCAGATTCCAGGGAATTCCACATCCTAGAATTTCCTGGGAACGCCACTTCAGCCTGTTCCAGGAAATCCAAATCCCAGAATTTCCTGGGAACAGCACCTCAACCAGGAAATCCACATCCCAGAGTTTGATGGGAACACCACCTCGGCCTGTTC
>NW_005076619.1:0-263 GCF_000277835.1 Geospiza fortis | reverse complement strand
ATTCCAATGTCCAATGTCCAAAACTACAGTGTTTTGGTTTGTTTTTTACCTCTGACAGATTCTGATACTAAACCAGAGATGGCATATGGGAATCTGTGTGTTTCAAGATCCTTGGGTTTCTGTCACAGTGATGGCCAATGTGCCTGAAAGATTTCAAATATGATTAGTGTTTTACAAAATAAAATTGCCCAAAACACACCTCTTCAGGTCTTCTTGACGTTATGAGGAGAGGCTAAATCATGGAATGACAATAGAACTTTTCT
>NW_005076618.1:0-263 GCF_000277835.1 Geospiza fortis | reverse complement strand
GGTTTGCTCTCGGTTTTAGCTCTGGATTGACACATTTTTGTGCTTTCAGCTCATGACTGAGCCATGTGCTGCCCTGGGGTGGGTGAGAAAAAGAATTCCTGCCTGAACCATGGAAATCCAGGAGAGGTGGTGTCCTGGCAGGATTTTGGTGAATTCTTTGTTGATTTTTGTCTCTTACTCCATTCCTTTTTCCTGGAGGGATTTGGGAGAGCAGTGGGGCTGGGTGTAGTGAGGCTGGAGCAGAAACCAAGGATGGGAACCAA
>NW_005076617.1:0-263 GCF_000277835.1 Geospiza fortis | reverse complement strand
TTCTTCCTTCTAGGAATGAAGCTGGATTTACAACGTTAGTCACCTGAATAGTTATATCATCTGATTCAGCTAAGATGGCTTGGTATTTTAGGAATCTGGAAGGTGATAACCAGTGGTTACCTTTCTGTTCCAACACGGCTGATACAGTGTGAGACACTAATACCGTCATTTTCTGGCCCAGTGTGAGCTTCCTGGCCTCTTCTATGTTTATAATTACTGCGGCCACTGCTTTCAGACAGCCAGGCCATCCTTTGCTTACTTCA
>NW_005076616.1:0-263 GCF_000277835.1 Geospiza fortis | reverse complement strand
GTCCCCCAGCCAAAGGAGAACGTTTGGAAATTGCTTGCTAAGTCCCTCGGCCAAGACAACATCTGCTTAGACACTGGAAGCGCAGAGAACCCTCTGGCGACCTGCCTTGTGGGGATCCCTCTCCATTCTAATGAGTTCCCTGTTTCCTTTGTCCCTCCCATCGTTTTCGTAAAATCTATCCCTGTCCCTAATTATGTAGCTAGCTGGAGAAGCTTACTCAGAGGGCTGGCCCCTCTAGAGTCCGAACCCACCGAATTCGATTT
>NW_005076615.1:0-263 GCF_000277835.1 Geospiza fortis | reverse complement strand
TTGCGGGGGGAAAAAAAATCTGATTTTTGGGGAGAAATAAATCTGATTTTTGGGCGGTGGTGGGTGGAAAACCGACCAGTTTTTTGGGAAAAAATCCCCAATTCTGGGAGGAAAATTCCTGATTTTGGGGGGTTTTTGGGGATTTTGGGGGGTATGTTACTGTTTTGGAGGGTATCATTATTTTGGGGTTTTTTTGGGGGTGGTTTTTGGGGTTCTTTGTGGTTTTTTGGGGGGAGTTATTTGAATTTTTTTTTTTATTTTAT
>NW_005076614.1:0-263 GCF_000277835.1 Geospiza fortis | reverse complement strand
TTTTTTTTTACATTAGCTATCATTCTTGTGAAGAAATCATGTTGATATGAGTGTGTAGTGAAGGACCAAAATCGTGCTGGTGAGGTTGGATGTGGGATAAGCAGGGAGCAGGAAGATTTTGTCCATGTGCCAAATGAGCCCATCAGTGCTGCCAGTGGTGCTGCTCATCTCCAGACAATCATCCCTCAGCTCCCCTTTGCCTTGGAGCTCCTGGGCCATCACAGGAAGGTTCCAGTGACTGGGAGCAGCACAGGAGGAGGAGG
>NW_005076613.1:0-263 GCF_000277835.1 Geospiza fortis | reverse complement strand
AGTCCCTTGGTATTGCAGTGATGGATCAGAGGTTTCAGGATGAACAGATGACCTGCACATTGTTGAATTCTTGCTGAAGTCCTCAGAGAAAAGCAGTCAGGTCCTTGGAAGGTGAGGGAAACCTTTGACAGAAAGTGGCAGATCATGGGAATTGTTTCCACTGCTTGAGATCTCCTGCCTGTTGACCTGCCAGAAGAGGATTTCTTAGCACCTGGAAATTAGCAGGTATTGTTCCTTCCAGTTATCCATTTCACAATAAATAT
>NW_005076612.1:0-263 GCF_000277835.1 Geospiza fortis | reverse complement strand
AGCCAAAAAGAACCCCTTTAATTTCAAATGTATTTACTTTTTTCTTTAATTATATTTTCCATATTTATATTCATATTTATATTAAAAAAGTATATTCATGGATAGTGTTGTGTTCTTTATTTAATCTCCTCCTATTTTTAATATTAATATATATTTTAAGTTTCTAGACCTATATTTTTATATCTTGTTCATATATTTCTATATTTAGAAATATATAACAATAATATCCATATTCGTATCACTTCAATTAAAACCCTGCCTTT
>NW_005076611.1:0-263 GCF_000277835.1 Geospiza fortis | reverse complement strand
TGCTCCTGTGGTGTTCCAAGCCTCAGACCATATCCTGGTAGGAGTGCTTGGTTCCTCCTCCTGGGTGGGGCATCTCAGAATGAGAGATCTAATTCTATGAGACATGCTGGGAGATCCTGATGGCCCATTAGCAGAGATAGCTCTTGGAGGGAGTTATCAGGGATGAGCCATGGATGAGATAAAGAACGCTGTCCCATCTGTTTTAACAGCCTATGAAGATGGTCACAGAACACATACTTTGGTTACACTTTTTCATTGTAACC
>NW_005076610.1:0-263 GCF_000277835.1 Geospiza fortis | reverse complement strand
TACCCCTTATTCCATACCATTTGCATCCTACTCAGATCCCACATAATTTATATGTCTTCGAATTCTTCCATTATGTTTGTCATTACTGGTCATTACGGAATCCTTTTTTACCCACACTTACAACTTAAACTACATCCTTCAACCATCTCTATACCCAATATACACTTTCATTAACTACTACCCCTGTCCTTTCACAGATTGATATTACTTTCCCTTTTCATGGGCTTCCTCCATTTCTCCAGATCCATGACTTGGGCTCCATT
>NW_005076609.1:0-263 GCF_000277835.1 Geospiza fortis | reverse complement strand
GAGATGGGGAGCCCACAACCTCTCTGGCTATCTTCCATCTGTGTTTATAGAAGTGACTTTTCACATTTTAATGCCATAATAGTGTTGGTACTTACGTGTGTTACTAAAAGCTACAATTCCACAGAATTCCATTACACCAGTGGAGTGCTCCCATCATGCTTTGTGATTGATAACAATAAATATCCTTGAGCAGTTCTGTGGGCTCAGTTATCTCTTGTTTTTTAAAGGCTTACCTAGGTGTAAATATTTATTTACTATTTGCA
>NW_005076608.1:0-263 GCF_000277835.1 Geospiza fortis | reverse complement strand
CACTGGGAGCCATCCCCTGGGTCCTGGCACTGCCAAAGGGACAGGGACTGAGGCAAAATCCAGGTCTCCAAGGGATTTTTCCAAGTTCACAGGACAATGCACCAGGCCAGGAATGGGATGGGCCAAAACCACAACAGCCATGGCACGAGGTTTGCCTGCTGTGAGGATTGGGCAAAGGATGGGAAAAGTGCTCAGAGGGGAGAAGGAATCACAGGTTCAAACAGAAAAGCAGCCAGAGAATCCCAGAATCCCAGAATGGTTTG
>NW_005076607.1:0-263 GCF_000277835.1 Geospiza fortis | reverse complement strand
TTTTTTCCTTCTTAAATTATTTTCAGCTGCCATTTTTACTTTACTTTTGTTGTTGTTTGGTGAATTATGAAAAGGAAAGGATAGCAATCAGCCTAGGCATAAACAGTGGCAAAGCCTCATTCAGCTTCAGTAATACCAAAATTTCAAGGGAGTCCACAGTACCACAGCGTGGATGAGCAGAAATGCCTCCTGATGTGACTGATAAGGGCTCCAGCTGTGTAAACAGTGGCTCTGTGTGAAAGCACAAAAGGCAAAGATCCCGG
>NW_005076606.1:0-263 GCF_000277835.1 Geospiza fortis | reverse complement strand
CACAGTATGTGAAGGTGCCTTGTAGTGCTGAGAAGCAAAGATTGAACATCGGCACAAGCAGCCAGAGGATTCAGTTTAGCAAGTTAAAGTCTAGCTGAAAAGGGATGAAGCTGCAAAACAATACACTGCATTTAATCCTTTGGTGGATTGCTAGAGTAAACTGGAAAAGGAACTAGTGCGAAACACACCAGCTACAAAGCAGCTTCTATACAGGTTGTTCTGGTAAAGAAACCACAACAAAGCACAGCTTAAATGGATTAAAA
>NW_005076605.1:0-263 GCF_000277835.1 Geospiza fortis | reverse complement strand
CTGGGCAACTTGTTCCAGTGTTTCACCCTGTTAGTCACAATGAATTTCTTCCTTCTATCCAGTCTGACTCATCTTTAAGACCATTGCCCTTTGTCCCTTGCAGCAGGCCCTACTAATGTGTCTGTCCCCATTTTTTATAAGCCTCCTTTAATCACTAAAGGGCCACAATGAGTTCAGGCTGAGCAGCCTCAACTCTCTCAGCCTTTCTTTTCAGAAGAACTGTAGCATTCGTTAGTTCATTTTTGTGGTCCTCCTCTGGACTT
>NW_005076604.1:0-263 GCF_000277835.1 Geospiza fortis | reverse complement strand
GCCGTTGGCATCATTGGCAATGAATATCACCAGTGGGAAGCTCAGGGATTCCAAGAACCCACTGCAGCTGAAACCACTGTCAGTGTGAGGTTAAAAATGCCTGCAATGAGAAGGTTATCCCTTGAGAAAATACTCTCATGTCAGTCCTTGTTTTAAGCCACTACAAAAACTCAGGCTAGGATGTTTAATCAACAAGTTAAAAAAAGCCAGTGGGGAAGAAGGTTGCAATTCCCAGTGAGATCTTTTAAGCAATCTGATGTTTT
>NW_005076603.1:0-263 GCF_000277835.1 Geospiza fortis | reverse complement strand
AAAGCCATTTCCCCTTGTTCTGTCACTCTGTGCTCCTGTAAAATGTCCCTCTCCAGCTCTTCTAGGCTCCCTTTAGGTACTGGAAAGCCAAGGTCTCGATGGAGCCTTCACTTCTTCAAGCTAAACAATCCCAACCCTCTCAGCCTTTTCTCATAGGAGAAACGTCCTCTGATCATCTTTGTGACCTTCCTTTGGACTTGCTCCAGCAGGTCAAAGTCTCTCTTGTGTTAGGAATCCCAGAGCTGGGCACAGCACTCGAGGTG
>NW_005076602.1:0-263 GCF_000277835.1 Geospiza fortis | reverse complement strand
ACTTTTCTGCAAGTACTGGCAGGAGAGGAGAGAAGAGAGTTGCTTCTTTCAAAGGCAAGGAGAAGAAGTGCATGTCTGTTAGGTATTAGCTAATTATCTGGACACCTGATATGACACACTTACATATCTGAGCTTAATGTTCTTCTCAGCCAGAAGCCACTCAAAGCACTGTCACCGGTGTCAAGAGGTTTTGGACTTGGAAAGATCCTTTCTATGATCGCTGCACATAAAGCTGTGGCATATCACACTAGTGATATTCTTGT
>NW_005076601.1:0-263 GCF_000277835.1 Geospiza fortis | reverse complement strand
CTATTATGCTACAGTCTAAGATAGGATCCATTACACTGCTGTTTATAAAAGCTGTGCAGTGCATACATGAACTGACAGATTATACTTTATCAGAGCAGTAGTTACAGATTGTACTCTCTCAGCATTTGTGTGGTCAATAATACTGTGCCAGAGCTAATACATAAATGGCAGAGGCAATGACTGCATTTGTTATTTTCAATTCTGGGATGGGCTGAGCTCTGTTTTCCGGGAAGCAGCGGGATGGGTGTCCCTGTGCCCCCCCC
>NW_005076600.1:0-263 GCF_000277835.1 Geospiza fortis | reverse complement strand
TCAATTTTCTCACTTCCTATACTAGTGTTTTCAAGGTTGTTTTATTTTCTTTTTTGACGAATTGCCTCATTTCCACAGAGCGCCCTGTCTTGAAATTGAATATTCATATTCTGAATTCACTTGGCTTGCTTTTGCTGAAATCTAATCACATTGAGACAGCTACCTCCTGAAGAAGGTCTCGTGAACCACTTGGGTCCAAACAGAGATCAGTATCTTCTGCAGGTTGTTCTACACAGCAGGAAATACTTCATGTCAAACTTTTT
>NW_005076599.1:0-263 GCF_000277835.1 Geospiza fortis | reverse complement strand
CTAAAGTTTCTCTGTCTGTGCTGGATTCTCCCTCCCACAAGCTACAGAAAAAAGGCATCTTCAAAGCTTTCCTGCTTTTATGGTCCATGAGAAATCAGGGCCATTTCCTGCACCTCAGTCCTTGCCTTTCTCCAGCTCCTCCAGTGAGGAAATGGTGACCATTTGCTTCAGGTCTGTGACATCCCTGGAGTAAATGACATCCCCCAGGTGTCCCACAGAAACCTGGCAGGGGAAAAGGCCCTGCAAAGCTCAGAGAGGGTCTT
>NW_005076598.1:0-263 GCF_000277835.1 Geospiza fortis | reverse complement strand
CTGGGAGAGCACAGGAAAAACCCTTGGGATCACCAGGAGAGGGAAGAATCCTCGGGAACACAAGGAGAGCATGGAAAAAACCTTTGGGAACGCCAGGAGAGCGTGGGGAAAACACTCGGGATGACTGGGAGAGGGAAACACCCTTGGAAACATGGGGAGAGCATGGGGAAAATCCTTGGAAATGGGGAGAGCACAGGGAAAAGCACTTGGGAACACTGGGGGAGCATGGGGAAAACCCCTGGGAACACCAGGAGAGGAAAAAA
>NW_005076597.1:0-263 GCF_000277835.1 Geospiza fortis | reverse complement strand
TGGGGCATCCACCACTTCTCTGGACAACTTGTTCCAATATCTCACCATGCTCACAGGAAAGAATATCTTCTTTATTTCTTTCAGTTTAAAGCTATTCCCCCTGTTTGACCACAATATGTCCTCATAAAAAGTTCCTCTCCTGCTTTCTTGTAGCCCCTTGATGTACTCGAAGCACTGGAAGGTGCTGTAAGTTCTCCCAGAACCTTCTCTCTCCAGGCCCAATTTTATGAGCCTGCCTTCAAAGGAGAGGTGCTCCAGCCCTT
>NW_005076596.1:0-263 GCF_000277835.1 Geospiza fortis | reverse complement strand
TCATCCCGTGTCCAACGCACACCTGACCCCGACCCCACCTCCCGCCCCTATTTCCCAGTCATTTCCCACCAAGGGAAGCAGTGTCCAAGTGCTCCAACATTGCTTTCTGGCACAAAAGTTGTTCAGAACAGCACTCCTGCCCCAAAGCTGGTTTTAGGACAGAGTTACAGAAGCGTTGAGGGTGGGAAAGACCTCTGGACTCACTGAGTCCAACCATTAACCCAACATGGCCAAATCCACTGCCCTGTGTCCCCAGGTGCCAC
>NW_005076595.1:0-263 GCF_000277835.1 Geospiza fortis | reverse complement strand
CCAAGCCGCTCCCAGAATTGCCACAAACCACCCTAAAATTGTCCCAAATCCTCTGAAATTGTTCTCGACCCTTCTAAAACTGTCCCCAAAATGTCCCCAATTCCCTCCAGGTGTCCCCAACCGCCTAAAATCCTCCCAAATGTTTCTGGAATTTTCCTTAACGCCTCCAAAAACCATCGCGGGGCTGTCCCCGCGTAGGTGTCGCGGTGTCCCCCCAGTCCTTGCTGTCCCAACTGATGTCCCCAATGTCCCCTCAGTCCCTG
>NW_005076594.1:0-263 GCF_000277835.1 Geospiza fortis | reverse complement strand
GTACTTCAGTATGTCCCCAGTTATCAGTGGAGTTGCACTCAGGTCTGTATGGAGTTAGTGGAGGTGTGCTGCCCAACCCCTACAAACTGCAAATCTGTGACTTTGCTCATGAGTGGATTTGCCAAGACAGATCCAGGTGCTGCATCAGCGACTTGAAGGAAAACCAAAGCAAAGAAGGAACACATAGAAGCATATTTACAGAATGAAAAGCAAAGGGTGTTCTACAGGTGGGGATTCCATGAAACTTATCTATATAGCATTTC
>NW_005076593.1:0-263 GCF_000277835.1 Geospiza fortis | reverse complement strand
GCCCAGGAAAAAGCCAAGCACTTTTCTGGCCCAGCTCCGTTTGTGTGGGAGCAGTTTGTGGAAGAGCTCTGCCATCCTGGCTCTTGGTGACTGACAGAATGTGATCCTGCATGTACCAGTGAAAGAAGAGGAATTGTTTTGTCCTTAGCTGTGCACAGCTTATATGTTACAAAGGAAAAGACAATTTCAGCACAGCATCTTTCTTTTAGAATAATTTCTTGTGTGATCAGCTGCTGAACATGTAACTCACACCCACTGAACTG
>NW_005076592.1:0-263 GCF_000277835.1 Geospiza fortis | reverse complement strand
AATTCCAGTGTACTCTGCTTACAAATATGAGCCTGGAGATGCCAAGAAACCTCCAAAGTGGTGGTCGGTTGAGCCTCAGGTGAGTGTTCCTCTTACACACATCACATTACCCTCCAGCCACTCAGAGATGAGCTGAAGCATTTAAATTACCACTTCTATTTCCTAACACCCCACTACACACATGGAAATGGACACACTGGATGGGAATGTCCTCATTGAACTTCAAACACCTGCACCACATGGTTCCTCTGATGCATCTGAGA
>NW_005076591.1:0-263 GCF_000277835.1 Geospiza fortis | reverse complement strand
GCAGAGGGGGCTGTGGGCACGGCAGGGTGGGCTGGGTGCCAGTGGCACTGGTGAGAGCTCTTGCTCGGCTCTGCTGCCTCAGTTTCCCCATGGAACAGAGGGAGTGGAACCAGCCAGGCTCGCAGGGGAAGGCACCTCTCTCCCACCTCCAGTTCCAACCAGCTCTTCCCCAGATTCCCTCCCCACCATCCTGGCGGCTCCAGGCAGGTGAGGACCGCCCGTTCCCACTCCTGTTTCTGTTCCCATTTCCATTCCTGTTCCCA
>NW_005076590.1:0-263 GCF_000277835.1 Geospiza fortis | reverse complement strand
ACCCTCAAAAAGCCTGCACATAAATTTCACATATCATTTCTATGGGAATAAATTTAGGACCAGGTTCTAAAACCATATTTAAAAGGTCAGAGACTGCATAAATAGCTATCATCTCTTCCTCTGACTTCATCCTTATGTTCTTGTTTTATTAGTTCCCTCTTGGCTCTTCTAGCCTTGAGGTGAACCATGATATAAGGCAAAAGAAATGTTTTTGTCTTTGTATCTCCTACCATTGCTTCTTTCCCTGAAGGTAAAGGCAATAT
>NW_005076589.1:0-263 GCF_000277835.1 Geospiza fortis | reverse complement strand
AAGAGATTGGAAGGGCTGTACTCTTTTGGGGAAAGATTTCCTGTGGAGATCTGGCTCTGATTTTAGAGTTACCACAGAAGGTCATGTTCCCAGTGATTTTTGGGCCAACAGAGATTTCTTGGTGGTCAACTAAAAGCATGCCTGCTCTTGGATAAACACTTCTGTTGACATGTGCTGGCATCTGAGATTTTAAAATTCTAACATCATCGTCTGATGTGGTCTCTCCTCCTTTATTGAACTCTCTACTGCAATACTTTATCTTA
>NW_005076588.1:0-263 GCF_000277835.1 Geospiza fortis | reverse complement strand
TTTTTTTTTTCACTCTTTGAGATAGTGGAACTGTGGGCCTGAAATATTGACATTAATATTTGAACTACCAAGGCACTAGAAGAAACTTTGCTGAGTAATTTAGGTATGAAATAGGTTATTTGTGTTGTAGATTTCTGGTGTCTTCCAAAAGTCAGAGGTCCTGGATCTAGGTAAGATTTGCTATAGTTGTATATTCTGACTTTCTTCTACTGTCTAGAATTTCCTTGCTTTTGTGGTTTGGTTTATTGTTTTGGCTTTTTTTT
>NW_005076587.1:0-263 GCF_000277835.1 Geospiza fortis | reverse complement strand
CCTACAACACGTCCTCGGGGCTCACAGGGGACACCTACGACATCGTCGTCATCGCGGCGCCGCTCGGCCGCAAGATGGCCAACATCACCTTCCGCAACTTCGACCCTCCCATCCCGGAATTCCCAAATCCCTTCCAGCAGACCGTCACCACCTTGGTGCACGGGCGCTTGAACACGTCCTTCTTTGGCTACCAGGACCCCCAGGCCTTTCACCTTGGTGCCATTTTCACCACAGACAACCCCAAACTGTTCATCAACAGCCTG
>NW_005076586.1:0-263 GCF_000277835.1 Geospiza fortis | reverse complement strand
AAAAGGAGCCATACTTTTCAAAACTGAGTTCCTAACAGGATCAAGCTGGATTCCTCTAGCACCCAGAAATACACAGACATCAGACTGAGGGCACCAGCAGCACATCTGCCTTTATGTCCAGGATGCTGCTATTGCAGGAAACATGGCCCAGAACTGCACTAGTCCATTCCTCAAGATGTCATCACTCTCTGGGATTTTGGTCCTGATATCACTGTGGGATTGCTGCTTGCTTTCCAAAGGTTTTGTTCCTTTCAGGAAAGCCA
>NW_005076585.1:0-263 GCF_000277835.1 Geospiza fortis | reverse complement strand
CTGGGAGGGCACTGGGGGGCACTGGGGTGTACCGGGAGTTACTGGGAGGTAACTGGGAGCTCTGGTGCGCAGGACTCGTCCCAGCTGGGGCTGCTGAAGGAGCTGCTGGACCTGCAGAAGGACATGGTGGTGATGCTGCTGTCCCTGCTCGAAGGTACCTGGGGAGAGACGCCTGGGGAGCCTCGTGTCACCTGGGGTGTCCCCAGGTTCCTCAGGGTGTCCCCTGACCACCCAGGGATGTCCCTTGACCACCCAGATGTCCC
>NW_005076584.1:0-263 GCF_000277835.1 Geospiza fortis | reverse complement strand
CTGATTATGTTTAACTAAAATACGTATTTTTTCCTTTTGAGTCATTAGCTTTTTAGTCTACAGTATTCCCAGGGATCATGCCACTGCATAAAATTTCAAGAATCTCCACGCAGGAAAGACTGACTGTACCTGGAGCCTCATCATCCTGACCAGTAAGTAGGCTATTTAATTCATGACCTGTACTATGGTAGCCCAAGCTTTTCCCCTTCCATTTTCTATGTCAAAAACAGACCTTAATTCACAGTTCACTGGTACTGCACAGC
>NW_005076583.1:0-263 GCF_000277835.1 Geospiza fortis | reverse complement strand
TAACACAGAAACACCTCAAGCTGGTGCCTCCAGGGAGGGACCCCCAACAAAGGAAGTCCTGGGTTTTACACCCTCACAGTCTGTGTACCCAGACAGTCTGGGGTCTTTCTGTTGCCTCACCAGCTCCTGTTGTGTCCCAGTGTCCAGTATCCTGGCAGGTGCCACAGGTCCCTGTGCCCTTCGTGGTGCAAAGGGTCAGCACCATGCCATGGTCCCTTTCCTGGGGCTCCCACCATGTCCCTCAGCCAGGGCACAACTTGCAG
>NW_005076582.1:0-263 GCF_000277835.1 Geospiza fortis | reverse complement strand
GAAGCTTATCAAGCCCCAATCATCTGACGATTGGGAATCAATCACAGGATGATCACAAGCCGGTGGTGTGCAGAGCAGATGCCAATCACACACTGATCAGGTGAGATCACTTACCCATCATGTGTCAACCATGAGCCATTCACGTGAGGATCACAAGAAGACCACATGAGAATCATGTAACAGTCATGCAGCAGCCATCACATCGATCAAGCTTTAATTGCCTGATCATCACATGGCTATCGCCTGTCCATCATGCCATGATC
>NW_005076581.1:0-263 GCF_000277835.1 Geospiza fortis | reverse complement strand
AAGAGATTGGAAGGGCTGTACTCTTTTAGGGGAAGATTTCCTGTGGGGATCTGGTACTAATTTTAGTGTTACCACAGAAGCTCATGTTCACAGTGATTTTTGGGCCAACACAGATTTCTTGGTGGTGAATAAAAAGCATGTCTGCTGTTGGGTAAACACTTCTGTTGACATGTGCTGGCGTCTTAGATTTTAAAATTCTAATGTCATCTTCTGATGCAGTCTCCATTCCTCTGCTAAACTCTCTACTGCAATACTTTATCTTA
>NW_005076580.1:0-263 GCF_000277835.1 Geospiza fortis | reverse complement strand
GATTGGGCTGTAGGGTGAGGTACAGCCTGAGACAGAGCCCAAACTAGTGGTGAGAGCAGCAGGAGAAGCTGCCTGGTCCAGACCAGAGTGATTTTTGACTGTACCTTGGGTACAGCTGAGCTGCAGAGGACATAATGGGAAATAACTTACCAAGTGAAGAACACAGGGTTTTATCTACATGGAAAGCTTTGTGGAAAAGAGAAGGAATTGAGACTACTGATTATGCCCTTTGTAGGGTTTTACCATGGGCAAAGTCATAAGAT
>NW_005076579.1:0-264 GCF_000277835.1 Geospiza fortis | reverse complement strand
AAAAAATCATCTGCTCTGATAATAAATAATTCAAAGCTCCTTTAAGATCCAGCAGTAGGAAGGGCAGTAGTAAGGAGAGTCTTGACCTAGTTCCAGTAGTAGGAATATTGTACATATGGATACACCCCATTGCCTCATTCTGTGCCCTTTCCTTTTCTGAGGTGTGAGTTACTTTCAGAAGAACTTCAGGGACAAAGTCTGTGTGAAATGAATAGCAGAATTGTGGAATAGTTTGGGTGGAAAGGACCTTAAAGCCCATCCAGT
>NW_005076578.1:0-264 GCF_000277835.1 Geospiza fortis | reverse complement strand
AAAAAAGCAAATGCCATGAAAACAGAGATAAATGCAGAACAATATGAGAGAAATTAAAAAATGGCATAAAAATATAGGTGAGGATATAAAAGAGGGAAAAGAAGGAAAACAATGCAGAGAGAAAAGACATAAATGCCTAAAAATACCAGAAAGAAAAGAAAGCCAGAAAAACTGCCTTATATTATTCTCCATCCCTGAAGCACCTGCACTTCTACTTGGGAATGTATTCCTGTCCTCCAAAGACAGAACCCTGGTGGCACTGGC
>NW_005076577.1:0-264 GCF_000277835.1 Geospiza fortis | reverse complement strand
TCAAAACTCTTTTTGTGGATATAACACACAGAAACCCAAACACAAACAAAAAAAAAGCAGTGATTTGTTTACAAGTGTTCTTTTCACAAGAACACCAGCCTGGGAATGAACACTGCCTTCCTCCACTACCTTCCTTCAACACTCCAAACACTGTCCAGAAGCTCCTGTACCAGATTATCTCTTGCATAGAGATAATCTCATAAATTACCTCTTGGATAGAACCAGCTCTGGAGCCCCTTAGCAGGTAGCAGCACATTCCAAGCC
>NW_005076576.1:0-264 GCF_000277835.1 Geospiza fortis | reverse complement strand
CCATGGTGAAGCAGACTGTCCCCCTGCAGCCCATGGGAGAAGTGCTCATGCCAGAGCAGGTGAATGCCAAAGAAAGCCGTAATCCAATGGGAGACCTGAATGGAGAGAGAAGGCCCCTGCTTCCAGAGATAGAGAAAAAGGGTCCTTGATTCCAAACTAGACCAGCTTATTTTTAGAGGACTGCATTCCACGGACGAGTGACCCATGCTGCATCAATTTTGGGAGGACTGTTTGCTGGTGGGAGGGACTCACGTTGCAGCAGTT
>NW_005076575.1:0-264 GCF_000277835.1 Geospiza fortis | reverse complement strand
CCCTTATCTCAAATTCACGAGAGTCAGAGCTTGAATTGCTTTGGGAGGGGAATTCCTGGAATTCCTTTAATTTGTTTTACCACAGTTAAACATAAATCACCATACTGTAGTTCTGTGTAAAATGCTACATTTTTTGCAAACAAAATCCTAAAATCTCCACAAACACAACCATACAATCCTAAGAATCAAATATCCTCAATGCTGGGGAAGAACCACACAAATTCACTGGGAAAGGGCGTATCTCTCAAAGTGCCCACTTTTCTC
>NW_005076574.1:0-264 GCF_000277835.1 Geospiza fortis | reverse complement strand
AGCTGGTTAGTTCATATATCAGATGCAGAAAAACTGCCTTGACGACCCAGGGCACAGAGCACCTCAGTTTCACCTTTTCTGGGTGAACTACTCCAAATATATCTCAGTTTTTGCTACTGCAGTGGATCACATTCCCTCACTGTGTGTTGTACAGCACATCAGCATCATCTCTTTTTGCATTTGAGGAAGCCCCTCAGTGAAGTTCATTTAGCTGCAAACATTGCACATGGGTTAAAAAATTAACAGCATGTGTGCCACTGTCAT
>NW_005076573.1:0-264 GCF_000277835.1 Geospiza fortis | reverse complement strand
CTAGATCCAGAATCAGCAGAAAAAAAACCAAGATCTATAATAGTACTAAAAGCAAAGTCAACCCCTGTTAAAGAACAAGGACCTAGAAAAATAGAAATAGCCGAAGAGATGCTAACCAAATTTGAAAAAGAATGTGAAAAATTAGACGCAGCAAGAGAAATGCTAGAAAAATTTGAAGCTGAAATGAGACAACGACAAAATCAAAATTCCCAAAGATATAAAAGATATCAGAGCACTGCATTTTAATAAAGCACGAATCAATGA
>NW_005076572.1:0-264 GCF_000277835.1 Geospiza fortis | reverse complement strand
TTTAGCTGGAAGGCTGGCTGCGGTTTGGGTGCTCCTTGGGTTCAGTTGTTCTCCTGGGGGATAAAAATTTGGATCTTTTTGGGCCGGGAAGGCCTTGAAGATGTGGCAGTCACTCCTGGGGCAAGTGCACTCATATTCAGGGTCTTTAACATGAAACATGAGCCAGTGCATGTTGGAAGTGAGAGCTGAGCTCTGGAGAACAAGGGGCAGAGACTGAAGCACAATCCCAGCCTTCCCAGATGTTTAATGCCTCACGAGGGGCAG
>NW_005076571.1:0-264 GCF_000277835.1 Geospiza fortis | reverse complement strand
CCAGCGCGATGATGGGATCTGGGAGGTCGAGGGCATCGTCAGCTTCGGCTCTGGCCTGGGCTGCAACGTGGCCAAGAAGCCAACAGTCTTCACCCGGGTGTCTGCCTACATCGACTGGATCAACGAGGTGGGTGCCCCTTCCTCTGCCCCCCATCTCCCCCCCAGGGGCTGTTCTTGCCCCACTGAGGGTCTTACCGTGACCCCCCCTGTGTCTTTTTGGCAGAAAATGAGCGCAAACTGAGGACGCGGCATTGTGGAGATACC
>NW_005076570.1:0-264 GCF_000277835.1 Geospiza fortis | reverse complement strand
TTAGCCTTCTGATATTATGGAGTCCTCGTCTTTTCTCCCCTTTGTCAGGGTTGCCCTGCTTTTACTACAGAAAGAGAGTGACAAAGCAAAGCACAAAGGTTTTCTTTGGCCTGAAGTTTCTCTGGAGGGAAAACAAAGATTGGTTTGTAATATTGACAAGCTGATTAGCAAAGTCCAAGTCATGGTTTCTTTACTTGCATCATAGCTCTGTTGTGAACCTGCTGAATAATTCCTGGCTCATCCTCACTCTCCTGTTGAAAAAAA
>NW_005076569.1:0-264 GCF_000277835.1 Geospiza fortis | reverse complement strand
TTTTCTGGGATTTTGGGGTTTTTGGGGCTGAATTTCGAGGTTTTTTCCCTCAGAATTTGAGATTTTCCTCCCAGAATTTTGGGGTTTTCCCCCCAGAACTTTGTGGGGTTTTTGCAGGATTTGGGGTTTTGGGGTTTTTAGGGCTGGATTTGGGGTTTTTCCTCCCAGAATTTTGAGGTTTTTTCCTGGGATTTTGGGATTTTCAGGAATATTTGGGGTTTTTTCTCCAGAATTTTGTGGGGTTTTTTTCTGGGATTTTGGGGT
>NW_005076568.1:0-264 GCF_000277835.1 Geospiza fortis | reverse complement strand
CCTGGCTTATTCCCCAGCTGGATGTGATGTAGTGAATGTTGCCACTTTGGACCTCACACACTGAGTCCTTCAGTTGAATGCCTGCTCACTGAGTTGGCCAGTCTTTGCCAAAGATCCCCTTGCCTCTTCTAAACAGGTGGGTCCCTTACAGGATGATAAATAGGTGTGGATATTCTCAGTTTGGTTGAAGAAAGGATAGAGATAATTTCTCATAGGCTGAGCCTGGGAAACTTAGAGGAAAGAATGAAAACAATTATTATCTCT
>NW_005076567.1:0-264 GCF_000277835.1 Geospiza fortis | reverse complement strand
TTTTTTTTTTGTAAATGGAGGAGTCACAAATCAATGCAATTTGAGCTTGGGACACTTATAGCCAATACTAGTTTTGCATATTTTGCAGCAAAACCTGGAGTAGGAAAATGGAAATCTATGGATATATTGAGACCTCTCAAATGACATTCCAGTGTTTGAGACACAGTGAAAGAACTCCTCTGTGCTTTTTGTTTATGGTTCAAACATACAAATTTGACAAGAAAATGTTACTAGAGTACAAGTAATGAATCTGTTCTCAGTAAA
>NW_005076566.1:0-264 GCF_000277835.1 Geospiza fortis | reverse complement strand
CCTAACCCACAGAATCTGAAGGACTTTGCTGCCACCGGCTTCTTCTTGCTGCAGACGTGACCAAAAAATGTGGTTTTAGAGTTAAACCCAGCCTAAATCCAGCCTTAAACCTGAGCTAAACCCAGCCTAAGCCACAGGAGCTGCAGAGCTTCACTGCTGGCTCCTTCTTGATGTTCAGACCACCAAAAAACGGAAATTTGGACTGAGCTCAAGGCATTCAGGAACCCTAAGCTGAACTTAATTTGCTCCTGGACACCCAAAGCT
>NW_005076565.1:0-264 GCF_000277835.1 Geospiza fortis | reverse complement strand
TAAAGAAGCTTTGTAGAGAGAATGTCGGAGTCCAAAACTGAAGGCAGGATCCCGGGCCTTGGTTACTGACAACTGGAAGAGGAAATTGGGAAGAAAAGAGGTGAAGATGGTGCATCACTCTCCAGAGTTGTCCTCAAGTGAAGGTTGTGCAGCAAAACATATTGATGGGCTGACTGCCTTACCTTTCCCAGGGTGTATTCTGCTGGACCTGGAAATGCTCCCTTTCCGGGAAGTTTGGTTTTTAGTCCCATTGAGAACTTGGGA
>NW_005076564.1:0-264 GCF_000277835.1 Geospiza fortis | reverse complement strand
GGGGCTGAGCCCTGTCCTGTGGGGCTGTGTCCCTCTGCCATGGGGCGATGTGGGGCTGGGTCCCCTTTTGGGGCTGTGCCCCCCGTAAGGGACCGTGTCGCCCTCTGTGGGGTTAAACCCGCTCTCTGTGGGGCTGAGCCCCCTGTTATGGGGCTGAGCCCCCTGTAATGGGGTCACACCGCACTGCTATGGGGTCCCACCCCTCTCTATGGGGCTGAGCCCCCCAATATGGGTTCACACTCCTCTCTATGGGGCCGAGCCCCC
>NW_005076563.1:0-264 GCF_000277835.1 Geospiza fortis | reverse complement strand
ACTCAGTATTCTTATGCTTGGCCACTTTCATACTCTCTGTCATCTGTGAGAATTCTTATTTTTTTTTAAGATGAAGGCACTTTTGCCATGTAATACAGGTCTGTAGGCTAAAACTTTAATTTATGACAATTAGCTTGAACAGTTCTAGCCAAACAGATGCTCTCTAGTTAATATTAATACATATGTGCAGTACACACAGGCTTTGGAATTCTAGCTTGAATTACTGCATGTGTGTATGAGTGAGACTGAAATTTTTGACTGTCT
>NW_005076562.1:0-264 GCF_000277835.1 Geospiza fortis | reverse complement strand
CTGACAGACACTTCACTTTACAAAATAAAAGCTACACAAAACTTTCCCAAAGCAGAAATCTTCTGCCCATTCCCTGGAAATGTGTGGGGATCTCTACTCAAGGTTTGGGATGCTGGCCTTTGAGTTACTCTCCTGAGAGGTGAGTGAAAGGACTCTATGTGTACTGCATCATCACTTTCGTGGTAAATTACATTGACTTCTAATCTGTATTGTTTCTTTGCTTGCGCCAATATAGGTACCTTTATGTTGTGCACTGTTTTATGT
>NW_005076561.1:0-264 GCF_000277835.1 Geospiza fortis | reverse complement strand
ACTGCACTGCTTAGACACAGTGACCACCGCCTGTTACAAGATGGCTACAGAATGGCACAACTCCGCTGACTCTATATATAAACGGAGACAAATCCATTCCAGCTCCCACAATCGAGTATGTTACAGGTTTCTAAGTGCTGCCTACATATATCTGTGTGTGTCTGTATGTAAAGAACCAAACATGGACTGAATTATCTGCATATCCACAGAGCAGGAGTTGTGCTCTCAGCGGAGTCTCAGAGTTTTCTCAGCAGGCCTCTGCAG
>NW_005076560.1:0-264 GCF_000277835.1 Geospiza fortis | reverse complement strand
CTTATACTGGAATACAGTACAACTGCAGAAAATAAAAGTAATTTTTAAGTTTTTGACTCGTAAATCCATTGAAAGATCAACAAACTAGTATTTTTATACCACTATGTACTGTTTATAAGATTTTTCCCCTGATATTAGGAAATAGAAGTGGAAGAAGTGATTTTCTGCTGTTTCTTCTATGAGCTCTCATTCAACACTTGGCTTATGTGTATTTATCTCATAAACAAATGAGTGATATTCTAAAACATCTTTTTTTTTTTTTTT
>NW_005076559.1:0-264 GCF_000277835.1 Geospiza fortis | reverse complement strand
TGCTCAAAAACCAAGTTGCACATAGTAAATAATGCAGAAAAATAGAACAACACGATGTGTACCTCAAAAAAATCTAATTGTAAAGTGAGAATGCAAATATGCAAATATCACTGTTTGTTAAATGTTGCTACCATTGTCTGTACATTAAACCACACAGACATGAAATAAAAAATAATGTGTGTCAAAAGTCTGAGCAAGTAAAAGATAGAGTTTTGAATAAGTAAAATGAAAGTAGAAAATCCTGCAGCTCTGTAGTATAGAGCC
>NW_005076558.1:0-264 GCF_000277835.1 Geospiza fortis | reverse complement strand
ACTGTGTCCTCTTCTCCTGTCACTGGTGATCTGAGAGTGGAAACCAATTCCCACCTGGGTACAGCCTCCTTTCAGGGACCTGTTGAGTGTGATAAGATTACCCCTGAGCCTCATCTTCTCCAGGCTGAGCAACACCATCTCCCTCAGCTGTTCCTCACTGATGTGCTTTCCAGACCCTTCATCAGCTTTGTTGCTTCTCTGAACACTCCAGCACCCCAGTGTCCTTATTGTGGTGAGGGGGCCAGAACTGGACACAGGATTTGA
>NW_005076557.1:0-264 GCF_000277835.1 Geospiza fortis | reverse complement strand
GTTGGAAAAGGCCTCCAAGATCATCAATCCAACCCAAACTGACACTGCCAATCCACCACCAAGGCACATCCCTTCATGGAGGTGCTGTCCCTGTAAGGACAAGGGACACAGAGAATGGATGAGGTGACAACACCATGCCCAAAAGGAGTGATGGAGGTACACAGGGGCCTGTGGGGTTGTGTGCTGGCTCCTTGGGCACCGTGACCAGGGATGATGGGCTTGGACTGTAGGAGCGTCGCGGGGTAGGATGGTCAGGATGGATGG
>NW_005076556.1:0-264 GCF_000277835.1 Geospiza fortis | reverse complement strand
AAAAAAAGCACAGGACTTCACTCAAATGCCTGTCAGCCTGGGAGGGTTTAGGAGGGGCTTTCAAAGAGCTTTGTCAGAGGGTTTTGTGAGTGTTCCTGCTCTGCCTTTAACAGCAGGAGCATCACATCACACTCAAGGAGATGGCAGAGTTACCAGGGCCTCTCCTCATCACTGCTGGCTCTGCATTAATCGGGATCAGGAGAGCAGACAAGGGTGAAATGGGTGGAGAACAGAGAGCTTGTCACCCTGATTTTTTAAGATTTT
>NW_005076555.1:0-264 GCF_000277835.1 Geospiza fortis | reverse complement strand
AATCCCGAGTTTCCCAAAATTCCCAATTTTTGAACCCAAATTTCACCAACATTTCCAATTTTTGGCCCATTTTGGATCCCAAAATTCCAATTTTTGAGATTTTTTGGGGGACATTTTATTTCAAATTTCTGAAAATTCCTATTTTTTTTTACTTTCTACCCCAAATTTAAAAAAATTTATAATTGTTGGGATTTTTTTTTGCCATTTTATCCCAAATTTTCCCTCCCAAAATTCCATTTTTTTGTGTCATTTTTGGGTCATTTT
>NW_005076554.1:0-264 GCF_000277835.1 Geospiza fortis | reverse complement strand
GCTGGGGACACCTGGGGACAGGATCAGGGACAGGCTGGGGAAGCTGGACACAGGACTGGGGACACCTGAGGGACAGGGCTGGAGACAGGGCTGGGGGACAGCTGGGGACAGGGCTGGGGACAGTTGGGGACAGGGTTGGGGACAGGGCTGGGCTGGGACTGGGGACAGAGATGGGGACAGGGCTGGGGGATAGGATTGGGGACAACCTGGATCAGGGACAGGCTGGGGAAGCTGGGGACAGGACTGGGGACACCTGAGGGACAG
>NW_005076553.1:0-264 GCF_000277835.1 Geospiza fortis | reverse complement strand
GTCAGAGTCACCTTTGATTTACAATATTGCTTAGCAGAGACTTAAGCCCCTAGAAATACCTAGTGTGTTTAGTAGAAGCAACAACAGAGGGTTTCTTCAGACAAACAGAACAGCTTCAGTAAAAACCTTTGATAATGATAACACTATCCAGAGAACCAAAGTATCACCAGGGTCCAGATTTATAACTCCAGTCTAATTTGTATGCTTCAGTACTTCCCTGGGAGACCTGCATGGGCAGTTCTCAGAATCTCTGCTGGTCAGAGT
>NW_005076552.1:0-264 GCF_000277835.1 Geospiza fortis | reverse complement strand
GCAGGCAGGAAAGAGAAGCTCCTCTCCTGTTGTGGTGTGTTATTGTTGTTTTAAACTGGTTTATGTTGTGTTTTAAGCTGTTTTAGAAGGTGTTCCATTACTATTCACAATGGCTTCCCAATTGTTTAAAATGGCTCTGTCTCACGCTTCCCTCCCCCTTCCCCTGCAGGCAACCAACTGTCAGTCACACGTTTCCCTAGTTACTCCCACCTTTTTGTATCCATCATTATGTCTATCAGTAATCCCCGCCTTGTTTTCCCTCAT
>NW_005076551.1:0-264 GCF_000277835.1 Geospiza fortis | reverse complement strand
TTCACATGGATGTGCTGATGTGTACATGTAATGTGTGCACTGCTGTTTACACATGTATTAAATTGCATACTCTCAGGTGTGAGTGGGTCTGCGCACAGCTCTGTGCTTGTGAATTTGCACAAGTTCTGCAGGGGTGAGCATGGCTCTGTGTGGGACATGCATATATTAACATGTATGACACTGCATACTTTGGTGTCCACAGGCTCTACGTGCAAGCAGGTCTCATGCTTGTGAGCCCATGTGCATTGGTAGAGACTGTACATA
>NW_005076550.1:0-264 GCF_000277835.1 Geospiza fortis | reverse complement strand
AAGATAAAGTTCAAGTTCAAGACATGCAAATATGTGTGCTGTTATATATAAGGGTGCTATTTGCCTGTTTTAGGTTACAGTCTATGGCCTCTGCAGTAAACAGCTGGTGACCAACCAGTGGTGTTACCATTTGAGTATCTTGAATTCTATGAACTATTCAGCGCCTAGTTTAAACACCTGACAACTAGAACATAAACTTTAATTTATGAATATGCCTAAAAGTACATACATCTGGTGCCATCTGAGATATCCTTGGATATGCAC
>NW_005076549.1:0-264 GCF_000277835.1 Geospiza fortis | reverse complement strand
AGGCCCTGAGCTCCCTCCTGCTTGTCCCCGGACACCATGACGTCCTGCCTCGGGACACACACAAATGTGCCGGCTGCTGCAGATTACAGTTAATGCGGGTGGCCTTTTAGCTGAACAGCTCTTCTGGGAAGGAAATATTCGTGACTTTTGTATGCCGCACATGCTATGTTCAGAATCTCCTGGAAAGCCTTAGAGAGTGCCTTTGGTATAATTGCCCCTGAAGCACCAGTTAAGCCCCAGGCGTTTAGAGCTGCAAGCACAGAG
>NW_005076548.1:0-264 GCF_000277835.1 Geospiza fortis | reverse complement strand
TACAGACAAAAAAATTTCAATTTTTTCCTTGATTTTTACAGGTTTTTCCCTGATTTTCAGTCATTTTCTCGCATCTTTTGGTGATTTTTTAGCCTTTTTTTTCCTAATTTTTGGGGGTTTTTCCCCTATTTTTTCCCGATTTTTTTGGCAGTTTTGTCCTGATTTTTCTGGGATTTCCCTTGATTTCCTAAGGAATTTTTGGTCCCTTTTTTCGAATATTTGGGGAATTTTTGGTGCAAATCCGTTTTTTCCTGATTTTTTGGG
>NW_005076547.1:0-264 GCF_000277835.1 Geospiza fortis | reverse complement strand
AGCTTGCTCAGCTCACACCCTCAGGCCCTGCAGACACCCAGAGAAGAGCCCCAGCCCTTGCAGAAGCTCTGTGAAATTTGCATGGCAAATCCAAATCCAGTGAAATGCACATTTAGTGCACTCTACCACCAGAACATCAATCAGGGGGAGCCCTTCACCAATATTTCTATACTGATTTTCAAATGACACCCAGAACCTTTTTCTCAAGCACTCCAGACCTGTTCCCAATCTCTCAGGCAGATTTCTATTTTGAGAATATTCCCT
>NW_005076546.1:0-264 GCF_000277835.1 Geospiza fortis | reverse complement strand
TGTGTGCAACTGAAAGGCCGGCTGATTGACCTGTAAAACCAGAGATCTAGCAGATTTTAGGAACCAAGATAGCAGATACTGTAACCTTGCAGCAGTTCATCCTCAATTGACCAAAGAGGGCTAAGCTGATAATACAATAATGCCAGGTAAAATCTGCTGCAGGATGAACAAAATCCAAAGGATTTAAGCCTAAATTATAGTTCATTACACTCATAGAGATAATGAGATGTTGTCTTCTTATTGCAAAAGCTCCTATACCTTCTC
>NW_005076545.1:0-264 GCF_000277835.1 Geospiza fortis | reverse complement strand
AAGAAATTTCTCCTAATATCTGATCTATCTCTCCCCTGCCACAATTTTAGGCCATTTCTTCACTTACTACTTGCAAGGAAAGCCTGGCCCTGACCTTGCTACACCCTTCTTTCAGGTAATTGTAGAGAGTGAGAAGACCTTCTCTGAGGCTCCTTCTCCCCAGGATCAACATCTCCAGCTCCCTCAGCCTCTCCTCACACCATTTACTCTCTGGACCCTTCTCCAGCTCCATTGCCCTTCCCTGGACTTGTTCCAGCACCTCAA
>NW_005076544.1:0-264 GCF_000277835.1 Geospiza fortis | reverse complement strand
CCTCCCACCTAGGATTCTTCTCAACTTTGGACATCTTTCCTTTGCACAAACTTGCATCACACTGGCCCATTTCCTCCTATTTCATCTCTCTCTTCTCATTCAGCTCCAGGTGGATCAGCATTTGTAAGGTTTCCATCATCCAAGAAAAGGGTTAAAATCTCGGGCTCTGCCTGCCCAGAACTCTCCCAAGGTTGCCGGGCACCTCCTTGCCGCTTTATCCCCTTCTCCTTCTCGGCCGTGCTGCCAGCACAAGATATCAAATTT
>NW_005076543.1:0-264 GCF_000277835.1 Geospiza fortis | reverse complement strand
TCTTACCCTTATATTGTCAGTTAAGTTAGAGCCAAAAGTGAGAAAGTAATTTTTAACCTTAAGAGAAGAAGTAGGAAAAACCTTTAACCTTAGCAATTGTTAAGTCTGCAGACAGCCAAAGAGATCTAAAAGCTGGCCATGATTGGCCAGCTGAGTCAAGCCTAAATAGTGAGTTAGTACCCTGAGTGAAGTCCACAATAAAACAAGATTTTGAGATGAAGAAAGAAGTCCATAGCAGCTTCATTCTTCTGAAAGAAGCATTTA
>NW_005076542.1:0-264 GCF_000277835.1 Geospiza fortis | reverse complement strand
GGGGGACGCCAAGACGTCCAACAAGACCCTATGCCACTGTTCAGCCAGTTCTCAACGCTGTCCACTCACCCAGTCCACCCTTCCTGAGTTGGCCTGTGAGGATGTGGTGAGAGACAGTGCTGACAGCCTCGGTGAAGTCGAGGTAGACAATGTCCCTCATCCATTCAGGTACTTGTTTAATTGTAAAAGGCAATCAGGTTAGTCATGCATGATTTACCATTAGTGAATCCATGCTGGCTACTCCTGATTACCTTCTTGTCATCC
>NW_005076541.1:0-264 GCF_000277835.1 Geospiza fortis | reverse complement strand
AAGCCTCACAGATTTTCAAGCTGGATGGTGACACGGGAGCGATCACCCTGTTGCAGAGCCTGGACTTCGAGGAAGACAATTCCTATGAACTAGATGTGCAGGCACATGACGAGGGAGCTCTTTTTGACACGACAAAAGTCGTGGTCACTGTGACAGACGTCAACGACAATGTGCCGGAGATTTCGATGCGGTCGGCACTGAGAGAGATCTCGGAAGACGCCCCCTCGGGAACTGTGGTAGCCCTGCTGGAGGTGAGGGACAGAG
>NW_005076540.1:0-264 GCF_000277835.1 Geospiza fortis | reverse complement strand
CATGATATGGAGGATTCCCTATCCTCTCTCCTCCCAGCTGAACATGGTGACATAAGGAATAGGGGCCAATGGAGGCAAGTGCCTGCCCAGCGCAGCAAGTGCATCTCCTCTGTGACTGCCCCACCTTCCCAAGTGCCATTGCATAATGGATGCGAGGCTCTGCAAGTGGAGCTGAATGATAATGAGGTCAATAGTTCATCTAGCATGGATGTGTTGCTGAGGTTAAGTCAGCCTATGCCCTGCATCAAAACTGCTTCCATAAAG
>NW_005076539.1:0-264 GCF_000277835.1 Geospiza fortis | reverse complement strand
AAGATATTTGTGTTTGGAAATTGGTGCCACATCCAGTCACTTCATGGTTGGAGCATTCCAGCTCAGAGGGAACACTAAGGGAAGCGGAATAAGAAACTTAAAAACTGGGGAAGGAACAGTTTCTTTGTGTGGTTTTGTCCTATGTGATTTCATTGTAGGGTGACTCCACTGGGCTTTCACACGCAGTGGCCTCTGCCTGTATTTCTCAAATTTTTCTAACCTTCAAAACAAAATTACTCAAAAAAGCAGAGTTAATAGGAGTAA
>NW_005076538.1:0-264 GCF_000277835.1 Geospiza fortis | reverse complement strand
CCCAGGTGTGCCCAGGTATATCCCATGTCCATCTCAGGTGTATCCCAGGTGTATCCCAGGTGTCCCAGGTGCATCCTGGTGTATCCCAGGTGTGCCTGGGTCTATCCCGGTGTATCCCAGGTGTGTCCCGAGCGTAACCCAGGTGTGTACCAGGTGTGTCCCAGTTTATCCCAGGTGTATCCCAGGTGAATCCTGCTGTATCTCAGGTATGCCCACGTGTATGCCCGTGTATCCCGGCCTATCCCAGGTGTGCCCAGGTGTATC
>NW_005076537.1:0-264 GCF_000277835.1 Geospiza fortis | reverse complement strand
AAATGGGGGAAATGGGATTTGGGGAAACTGGGGACAATTGGGACATTTAGGGCATTTGGGGACATTGCAGAAAAATGCAGAAATTCGGGGGAAATTGGGATTTGGGGACGTTTGGGGACAGGACCTGCCCAGGATGTCCCCACCCCTCCCTGGCCACGCCCACACCACGTGGCCACGCCCCAAGTGTTCCAGGCCACGCCCCCACTGCCCCACCCACGCCTTGACCACGCCTATCGCTGACCACACCCCTTTCCTCCCTCAGAG
>NW_005076536.1:0-264 GCF_000277835.1 Geospiza fortis | reverse complement strand
GCACAGTCAGGGTGTTGTGCTGTGCTTTGGGAAGTTCTGGTCCAGTGAGTGACCAGGAGGTGGATGTGGGGAGCATTTTAAACTCCTTTATAAACCAGGAATGGAGCAGAAGTGTTAATGCACGATACATCCCTCACTTTTCCTCCAGCAAACTCCATGGATGCTGCAGCCAGAGGATTCACCCATCCTGGTGGAGGTGGGCTGAGTTTCTACATCATTCCATGCAGGAGGTGGATAGAAAATCCCAAACCATCCCATGCAGGA
>NW_005076535.1:0-264 GCF_000277835.1 Geospiza fortis | reverse complement strand
TTAGCACCTAAGTTAGGTGGGAAGGGGCTCTTTTGTGCTCTAGAATCCAGGCAGGGTATGGTGGTCCATCTCTCCCGCTGGTAGTAAGGGTGGACACTCTCTGAGAAGTGGGATTAGATTGAAGTACTGCTGGTGTAAAGTCAGTAGTGGTGGTACAAGGGACAAGCTCCTGCACTGTGACTCCAGGGGCTGGGGTTCAAGTCTTGTCTCTTCTTTCTCTCACTCCCTCTCCCTGGCTCTTTTAATTTCTACTCATAACTGTTA
>NW_005076534.1:0-264 GCF_000277835.1 Geospiza fortis | reverse complement strand
TTCAAATTGTGTTAGAAAGTTTATTCCAGCAGATTTCAGTATCAGTACCTGTTAACAATCTTTTTGTATAGACCACAATGAAAGACTAGATTAATTAATGAGAAGATTCTGACTGCCTTTCATATGGGGAATATTCCCCATATGAAAGGCAGTCAGAATCTTCTCATTAATTAATCTAGTCTTTCATTGTGGTCTATACAAAAAGATTGTTAACAGGTACTGATACTGAAATCTGCTGGAATAAACTTTCTAACACAATTTGAA
>NW_005076533.1:0-264 GCF_000277835.1 Geospiza fortis | reverse complement strand
TGATTCCCTCCTTTCCAACCCCTGGAATGGGGATGATACTTATCTTTCCAGCCCCAGGAACAGGCATGATACCCATCTTTCCAACGCCAGGAACAGGAGTGATGCCCTCCTTTCTAGCCTTTGGAACAGGGATGATGCCCTCATTTCCAGCCCCTGGAATGGGGATGATGCCCTTCTTTGCAGCCCCTGGAACAGGGATGATTCTCTCCTTTCCAGCTCTGGAAAAGGGATGATGCTCTCCTTTCCAACCCCAGGACCAGGGAT
>NW_005076532.1:0-264 GCF_000277835.1 Geospiza fortis | reverse complement strand
GGATCTCCAGTCATGGATTTATGTCAGGGTTTTGGGGATCGCCTGTCATGGGTTCATTAGAGGGGCTTGGGCATCTGTGGTCATGAATTTATTAGAGGGATTTGGGATCTCCTTTCATAAATTTATTCTAGCAGTTTTGGCATCTCTGACCTGATTTATGAGAGGGATTGGACATCTCCTGCAATGGATTTATTGGTGGGGCTTGGGGATCTCTTTTCATGGATTTATAAGAGGTAGTTTGGGATCTCCAGTCATGGATTTATT
>NW_005076531.1:0-264 GCF_000277835.1 Geospiza fortis | reverse complement strand
TTTTTTTAGGGCTGAAGAGTATACAGCTTTATTTTATTACACTGGACAAAATAGTTGTGAAACAGCTTCAGATTACCATGTAATGACCTTTGTAAAAGAGTTTGACAAAGAGTGTAATTTTTCAAAGTTTGGAAGGCCAATCTTCAATGACTTCCTTAGTCTCTTCCTCTTGGTAGCATAATTTCTATAAAAGAAGTTAGGCAATATCCTGTATTAGTTGGGTAATATCCCATGTTTCTCAGTGCAAAAATCCATGACTTCTTA
>NW_005076530.1:0-264 GCF_000277835.1 Geospiza fortis | reverse complement strand
TTTTTTTTGAAGTTACTTTTACTTCTGATGCAGCAATAACTAAGTTTTCCTTCTCTTTAATCCTGTGAACAAAGAAGGACATTTAAGTGGACTTCACAGCTTAAAATTGCTACTCCTTCTCCAACGGATTCACTCTGTGTTTACAAGCTGCTGGAAAACCAGCAGAAGTAGAGAGGAACTTAAAATAAAACCTCATCCTCAATTAGTGCAGCAATTAGAGCAATTATAGCCAACTGTCACCATGAGATGTGACCGTGTTCACAG
>NW_005076529.1:0-264 GCF_000277835.1 Geospiza fortis | reverse complement strand
AACTCAGGGATGTTTTTGTTATTGCTGAGTAGAGTTTACACAGCCTCAAGGACTCTTCTGCTCCTCATTTCCCTCCACCAGCAAGGGGTGCACAATGAGCTGGGAGGGGACATAGCCAGGGCATCTGACCCAAGGATATTCCATAGCATGTGCATCATGCTCAGGATTTAGAGTGGGGTGAGCAGGAGGAAGGAGGAACGTTTGGAATGATGGTGTTCACCTTCACAAGTCACAGTCAGGTGTGATGGAGCCCTGCTCTCCTGG
>NW_005076528.1:0-264 GCF_000277835.1 Geospiza fortis | reverse complement strand
CTTTCTGTTGTTTTTCATTCAATTCACGTGGCAAATTAGCCTGATTTCCCCCTTTCAGTAATGGTCTTAGGGGTTCGAGGTCTTCATTAGTAATACCACAGGTGTTACGAATCCACTGTATGTTTTCAATTGACTTTTGAACATCTGCCAAGGTGTGAATCTCTGTACAAATAGGGGCCGAATGTGAGCTTCAGTGATAAACATACCCAAATATTTCCATCGGGCTTGTTGTTGAATTTTTTCAGGGGCAATTTGAAGGCCTGC
>NW_005076527.1:0-264 GCF_000277835.1 Geospiza fortis | reverse complement strand
GGCAAATGCAGCTGCTGCAGCTCAAGGGGAGTTGAAACAAAGTTGTGCAGAGAAATCTTTAGATGTTGAATAGTGCTGTTACTTTGGACAACCCACATTGTTTGTTGTGCAGCGACACAGTGAACAATCTCCACTCTCAGCAGTGGCTTAAGAAACTCCCACTGAATCACAAGAGGCACAAACACCTCAGTCATGCAATGCCTGCAATGATGGTGTGCAACAGATTCAATTGTCCTAAAAATTCCAGCCTCACATCCTCAAAGT
>NW_005076526.1:0-264 GCF_000277835.1 Geospiza fortis | reverse complement strand
AGCAGTCAATGGTAACTCCGTGTTCGTCTTTCAGGGGAAGGACTCGCTGGGGAGAGTTTGCTGACCTCCATCACATCAGCGGGGATACACTGAAATCTACTGAGGAGCAGGCAGACCTCGAGCAAAGTTACTGTCGGTGCTCTCAGGTGAACCAAAAATTCTGTGTTCTGTGACAGTGCAAAAGGCCCCTCACACATCAGCCCTTCCCTGCCAGCAAAGGGAAATTTGCTTAGGTGTGTGTCACATGTCCTGCAAGCTGGGGAA
>NW_005076525.1:0-264 GCF_000277835.1 Geospiza fortis | reverse complement strand
GGGTGTCCCCAGGCCGGGTGTGAGCTGCCCCTGTGTGCCGCAGCTACCGCGCCGTGGTGAGGCCGCTCTACAGGGTGACCTACAGGACACTGACGGCGCTGGAGTGGCGCTGCTGCCCCGGACACGCCGGAGCCAACTGCGAGGAAGGTGGGACATGGACGGGATGGGGAGCTGGGCAGGGAGGGGAGGGGGCACCCAGGGGCTGTGGGACACAGCTTCAGTGTCACTGGGGGGTGAGGAGAGGGATGGATGGATGGATGGATG
>NW_005076524.1:0-264 GCF_000277835.1 Geospiza fortis | reverse complement strand
CGGGGAGTGGGCGGGGAGCAGGGGCAGGGAAACCGACTGGGCTCGGCCCACAAAAGAGGTGTATCCCTCATCTGATGGGCAGGAGGTTAATGGCGAATCGGAGAGGGAATTCTGGGAGCCCGAGGAGAATGGTGGAACACGCCCACGAAGGGCAAAGCCGTCCCTCTGGGCATAATGGCGTCTGCCATGTGCCCCCTCCCCCTTCTCACAGAGCATTGAGTCTGCTTGTTTTTTTTCGATTTTACTGCCAAAATTCACCGATTT
>NW_005076523.1:0-264 GCF_000277835.1 Geospiza fortis | reverse complement strand
AAAAAAAAATCCAAACTCTTCATGAAAACAGACTTTTACAACTAAATGTCCTTGAACAGTTCAAGATTGAAGTACATCCATTTTCAGAAAGCAAGGTGTACATTTCTGTCCCTGTAAGAATAAAAGAGAATTAAATAGGTGGATATTCCTTATTAATGTTGTGTGAATTTTTGCTAATTATTACATAAACCATTAGAGAGATGGCAGCTAGATTATTTATTGCAATAAGTTTCTCATTTAAGTTGTTTTCTGTAAATATGCTTT
>NW_005076522.1:0-264 GCF_000277835.1 Geospiza fortis | reverse complement strand
AAGGTCCCTTTCAACCTAAACCATTCTTGGTTGTTCACGAGTGTTGCTCTGACCTGGTAGAGAGCTGTGAATTAGTGTGGAGGGTTGTTGGTCAGTGTAGATGGTGGTAATCATTGTAAGATTCTCTTGAGACTCCAGTCATTCTGATTTTATGGTAGAAGTGTGATGATTGGATTTTAAATAAGAGTTTATATTGAACAAGAAGGATAAAGAGATAAGTTTTACTGAACTGCTGCCTATTTTACTGAATTTACTGCTTATTTT
>NW_005076521.1:0-265 GCF_000277835.1 Geospiza fortis | reverse complement strand
AGTAGTAAGACCAGTTGTTCTCTGAGATCCCACCCCCCTGATCTGGGAGACAGGAGCATGGAACAGAATGAAGCCCTCATGATCAAAGGGGAAACAATCAGTGACCTGCAACACCATTTAGACACAATTCCCTGGGACTGGATGGAATCCAGCCATGCATACTGAGGGAGCAGGCAGAAGTGCTCACTGAAATATCTTCCATCATTTATCAGCATTCATGGCCTAATGGGAAGGCCACAGTTGACTGGAGGTTAGCAAATGTGAT
>NW_005076520.1:0-265 GCF_000277835.1 Geospiza fortis | reverse complement strand
TTGCTATCTCTATGTAAATACTGAACTTTCCCGATCATCATTTAGCATTCTGCTGCTTTCCATATCTTAATGCTGGCATTAAGATCACAGCCCTTACCCTCTGCTGGTTAGTGCAGACTTTTTAAAGTGCATTTTAAGTTATTGATGCAATTTGATATTTTTCATAATTTCTATTTAAACTGAAGTTGCATCATCTTTCTTGAATTCATCTCCTGTAAGAGTTGCCTTAAGCTACAGGATTGCTTTTGCTACTTTTTGTGTTGTA
>NW_005076519.1:0-265 GCF_000277835.1 Geospiza fortis | reverse complement strand
AAAATCCCGGGGGAACCCCAAAATCCCCTGAGAACCCCAAAACTGGAGGAGAAATCCCAAAACCAGGGAGAAAATCCCTAAATCTGGTGGGGTCTCCAAATCCAGAGGGATCCCCAAAATACCCTGGGGGTCCCCAAAATGCCCAGGGGACCCCAAAAATGTCTCGTCCCGCGCTGCAGGGACCGCGTGTCGCTGTGCGGGCTCTGGAGAGCGATCGTGATGCGGGACCGGGACGGCATGAGGGACCGGGCCCAGGAACTCGGGG
>NW_005076518.1:0-265 GCF_000277835.1 Geospiza fortis | reverse complement strand
ATTACCCCTTGTCATGTCACTACATGCCCTTATAAAAAGTCCTCTCCATCTTTCTTTGTAGACTCCCTTTAGATCATGGAAGGCTGCAATTAGGTAATTTCAAAGTCTTCTTGTTTCCAGGTTGAACAATCCCCATTCTCATAAGCTTTCCTCTTAGGAAAGGTGCTTTATCTCTCTAATTAACTTGATGCCCCTCCTTTGGACTCTCTCCAAGTCCACGTCCTTCCTACAGAGCATGTCCCAGAGCTGGATGCAGCATTGCAGG
>NW_005076517.1:0-265 GCF_000277835.1 Geospiza fortis | reverse complement strand
AAAGCATGTTATTAAGGGCATTATCCATATTCCTCTTAAACACTGACAAGATTAGGGCATTGTCCATCTCTCTAGGAAGTCTGTTCCAGAGTTTTACTGCTCTGTCAGCAAAGAAATTATTCCCATTGTCTGCTCTGAACATCCCCTGGTGCAGCTTTGAATCATTCTTTGCACACATCCTTTCCCTGGATCCCAGGAAGAAGAGATCACCACTCCATCTCCACTTCTCAGGAAGCTGTATGTAGGGGGATAGAACATAAGTAAA
>NW_005076516.1:0-265 GCF_000277835.1 Geospiza fortis | reverse complement strand
CACCCTGAGATCCCCTGCAATTTCCCAGTCTCTTAGAGAAGGAAGTGCATCTGTCTGGAAAAGGGAGAGCTCTGGCCCAGTTCCAATAGCCTGGACCTTTTCCTGATCCTTATCCATGTTTTGAGAAGCATTGCCTCTTGGAGTTGCAACCTCCCCAATGGGAAACAGCACCACGTGATCCAGCTCTCCATTGTTCTTTTTCCAGAGATGGAAGGGGTGCTGAAGGGATTGTTTCCTGGAGGAAGTGGTGGCTCATTGGCAGCCT
>NW_005076515.1:0-265 GCF_000277835.1 Geospiza fortis | reverse complement strand
TGTCCATCCTTTTATCATTTCTGCCAGTTTGCCTTCAGGCTCTGTCCAGCACCTTCAGGGGAAGGGAAAATTTCCATTCTCTCTGTTATTTGTCACTTTGTGACAGAAATGTTCCAGTCCTGTCATCATCCAGGCTGCCCTCCAGGATGTCCTGATCTTTCCTGTCCTGAGGAGCCCAGAATGGGAAAGAACACTGGGCAGAGCTGGACACGGCACTGGGCAAAGCTGGACATGGCACTGGGCAGAACTGGACATGGCACTGGGC
>NW_005076514.1:0-265 GCF_000277835.1 Geospiza fortis | reverse complement strand
CTCTGGAGATCATCTGGTACCAAAGCTGCTATTTGGAACAGGGCCAGCATGGAGCTGGTTACTTGGGCCCCTGCCAGGCTCATGTCCAAATATCTCCACCAATGAGGATTCCACTACTCCCCCAGGCCCCGTTTCTGTGACCACTCACATGGTGAAGTTTCTTCCCCAAACAAATAACTACAGAGTCCCTGGTGGCAACTTGGGCCTATTGCCTCCCATCCCCTCCCTGTGCACCTCCAAGCAGAGCCTGACCCTGCCTTCCCCA
>NW_005076513.1:0-265 GCF_000277835.1 Geospiza fortis | reverse complement strand
AGACACAGTCTGGGAATATTTTGATTGACCTCAATCAAAATTAGGACATTTTTTCCCCTTGGTCTTGCATTTTTGGAGAGCAGGCCTGCAGCTGGGTTTTTGGTGCCTGAAAGAAAAACCCAGAAATGGAGGATCTGAGACCTAGAGGGGGTCACAGATCAAAGCCTCAGAGCTGGTGAAAGGAGGCCGGAACTGGGGATGGTACTGGAGAACGCACTGCGAAATCCTAGAAGGAAGATGCTATTTGGCTGAGCCAAGACATCGC
>NW_005076512.1:0-265 GCF_000277835.1 Geospiza fortis | reverse complement strand
TCACATCCCTGCATATTCTGACAATATTCCTACATTCCTCTGTCCTATTTTCCATATTCTGCAAACTTCTGTTTTCCATTTGAGTTTTGCCAGAAGTTTCTTACTCACCCGTGCAGGTCTTCTTGCTTGATCTCTTACTCATAGGGATGCACTGATCTTGAGCTTGGAGAGAGTGATGCTTGAATATTAATGAGTTTTCTTGGAGCCTTCTAGAGCCCTAATCAGTGGTGTTCTGCCAAGCAGGTCCTTGAAGAGGCCAAAGTTA
>NW_005076511.1:0-265 GCF_000277835.1 Geospiza fortis | reverse complement strand
GGAGCCCCCAAAATCCCGGGTGCAGGACCGCGCTCCTTGCTGGCAGTGACTGAATTCTCCTCGGTTTGCTTAAAACGGGAAAAAGCTCCGAGGTTTCTTTAATTTGATTTAAAAAAAGACAATTCGTGAGACTTTGAAGACTTCACTTGAAATTTCGAGTTGTTATTTAGACAGGGGAGAAAAGGTTTTGCTGAGGTGATTCACTAGAAAAGGAAGAGAACAGAAGGAAAAAAATCACATTTATATTATATTATATTATATTATA
>NW_005076510.1:0-265 GCF_000277835.1 Geospiza fortis | reverse complement strand
TGGGCAGCTGCTCCAGGGCTCTGCCCCTCCAGGGAAAGAAGTTCTTCCCCATGTTGGGTGGAACTCGCTGTGGTTCAGCTCCTGGCCAGTGCTCCTTGTCCTGGCACCGGCCTCTGACAGCCCTGGGCAGATTTGTAGGCGTTGATGGGGTCCCCTCTCAGCCTTCCCTGCTCCAGCCTGGCCAGGCCCAGCTCCCACAGTCTCTGCTCATCTCAGAGATGCTCCATCCCAAAATGACCTCTGTGGCCTCTGCTGGACCCTCTCC
>NW_005076509.1:0-265 GCF_000277835.1 Geospiza fortis | reverse complement strand
GTAGAGACTGTGTCCATTTGTTGCTGAGTTCATACATTTTGCACTTCAGAATTACAGTGATTTCAGTAGCTTAATAGCTTAAAGAGCTACAGACTGTAATCAGGACTGACTAATGACAGAAGGCCAGTACAAGCATTCATTGGAGTTGTGTCAGAAAAATTGGGAAGCTTATGTGGGTGTAAAATACAACCTCTGAACTCACTGAGTCAGATCTCCCCACAATGAAACCCAGAGCAATGTTCTGAAAATGTTCCCTTGCCACGTT
>NW_005076508.1:0-265 GCF_000277835.1 Geospiza fortis | reverse complement strand
GGCAGCCTTGGGGCTCTCAGCTGTTTCCTGGGGTCCTTGCTCCTGAGTCATGGAGAAACTTTGAAGTGACAGGTTTCTGGTGTCTCCGTGGAGTTGAAGGAGCCCTGTGGCCACACTGGCCTTTGTCCTGAGCCAGGACCTATGGGAAAATGTTTCTGTCAAAGAGAATGAGGCATGTGGGGAAGTGAGTTTGACCATGTGTGGCTGGTGGAGGTAGGGAGATTGATAAGGACAGTCAAACAGAACAGCATTTCATTCTGATAAG
>NW_005076507.1:0-265 GCF_000277835.1 Geospiza fortis | reverse complement strand
TCACCTCTTGCAGATGCCCCCAGGATCATTTTGTCCATGAGCTGCCTGTAACTCACTCTGGAGATGTGCTCCTTTCCTGCACACCAAGATCTGCTTTGTCTGAGCAGATTTCCCCACCAGGAGCAGAACAAGAGCTGAGCAGCACTCCAGGCCAGCGCAGGGGGTGGTGGGGTTTAAATCCATGCTCTGCACTGGCAGTGGCATTTTTAAGGGGATCCCTCTCCTGAAATGACTGAGCAGGATGTGAGGGGCAGGTGTTTGTGGG
>NW_005076506.1:0-265 GCF_000277835.1 Geospiza fortis | reverse complement strand
GAATAATAATGAATAGATAAACAATAGAGAATAGAAAAGCAAAGAAGATCTTTGTGATAACTTTTTTTGACATTACAAATGGCAGCTCATCTGTCTAGGCATGAAGTGGGAACAATGAGTGAGTTCCATGAGATTCCTGCAAGACCCAAATATCACTTGGAGTGAAGCTGGAGCCATGCAACGCTTCTGCTAGCACGCAGAAGTTACATCTTAGCCTGAAAGAAGTAAAAATACTTCTCCAGAAAGAGAGGTATCAGATCAGAGA
>NW_005076505.1:0-265 GCF_000277835.1 Geospiza fortis | reverse complement strand
TTTTTCTCCCCAAAATCCCCCCAGGAATCCCAAAATTTGGAATTTTCTTCCCCAAATTTCAGATTTTTTTTCCCTCCCAACATTTGAGTTTTTCAGCCCCAAAATTTGAATTTTTCGACCCGAAAATTTGGAATTTTCAACCCCAAAATTTGGATTTTTCTCCTCAAAATCTGAATTCTTCCCCCCCCCACCCAATATTTGCATTTCTCCTCCCCAAATTTGGATTTTTCTCCGCAACATTTGAATTTTTCAACCCCAAAATTTG
>NW_005076504.1:0-265 GCF_000277835.1 Geospiza fortis | reverse complement strand
GACTTGGGAAGACAAACCCCATCACTCTGAAACCCCTTCCCTTTCATTTTCATTGGCCAGCTGAGCATGACACCACATGGGTTGGAATATCCCTTGGTTCAGCTGGGATCAGGTATCCCAGATGTGTGTTCCCCTACATTTTTTCTCCTCAGCCTCATCAATGGTGAAGTGGGGTGAGGAGCAAAGAAAGCCTTGGCTCTGTTTAATTCCTGCTCACTAGTGAAAAAGCATTCCTGTGTTATCAACACTATTTCCAGCACAAATC
>NW_005076503.1:0-265 GCF_000277835.1 Geospiza fortis | reverse complement strand
CATGCAGATAATGTATCACAGGCAAACAGTCCCATTTTTGTTGGCTTCACCTCCTGTGGGCTGTTCACAGAGATGAAATATCAAGCAGTGTGGACATGCAAAGACCAAAATAAGTGTCTTCCTCTGTTGGGTTTTGTCTGTGAGTAGTTACAATAGGTGGGGTTTAACTGATGCTGACCCAAGGCTTTGTAAGGTCTGTATGGTTAAGGCTGCACATTTGCCTTTATCTTAGAAGAAGCTTCAACTAAATTGTGGAATATTTTCT
>NW_005076502.1:0-265 GCF_000277835.1 Geospiza fortis | reverse complement strand
GAAGGGAGGAGAGGTCAGCGTGTGAGGAACAAAATACCCAAGAAGGGAGGTCAGTGTGTGTGAGTGGGGGGAACAAAATAACCGAGACGGAGGAGAAGATCAGCATGTGAGGGGGGGAACAAGGTACCCGAGAAGGGAGGCAAACCAGGTACTCTAGAAGGGAGGAGAACAAGGTACCCGAGAAGGTCAGCGAGTGAGGGGAGGAACAAAATACCCGAGAAGGGAGGAGAGATCAGCGTGTGAGGGAGGGGAACAAGGTACCCGA
>NW_005076501.1:0-265 GCF_000277835.1 Geospiza fortis | reverse complement strand
CTAGGAAGAAAACTAACTCTATCCCAGCTTAAACCAGAATACATCTAATTTTGCATAAGAAAAATCTCAAAACTGCACTGTTCCCATATGTTCTCAGTGAACAATATAGATGGTGTGACTGCAAAACACTGCAGTGTTAGGGGTAACTCAAAATCCTGGTAGTTGAAATCCAGAGCAAGATCTCCAAGGGTCTGCTTGTGGAAAAATTAGTGCTTGCACTAATTTGGTGATCATGCTTCCTTAAATAGAAAGAATTTTTTTTTTT
>NW_005076500.1:0-265 GCF_000277835.1 Geospiza fortis | reverse complement strand
GTGGGGGAATGGAACCTGTGAGGGGCGGCTGAGGGGAGGAATGTGTGAGGGGAGGATGTGGCACCTGGGGACACGTTTAGGGTGGCCTTGGCAGTGCGGGAGGAACGATGGGAATCGATGGCTTTGAGGGTTTTCCCCGACCTGAACAATACTGTGGTTCTGTGCAAGCGGCACCTGCAGGGCCTGAGGGGGAAAGGGAGCCAGTCCGGGGACGCTGTGACACCCGTGGAGCATGACGGGAGTTGTAGGCCTCAGTGGCGATGCA
>NW_005076499.1:0-265 GCF_000277835.1 Geospiza fortis | reverse complement strand
TAACATACTCTAGCAAGTCCTTGATTTCATCACCAACCTCTTTAAGGAATTCTTATCTTTACAAAGAAAACACACTGAGAAAATGAGGTCAAGGTTTAGAATGAGGTAGGTTATGCCCCCCTGGTAAGAGAGGTAACATAGGTCTAAATAAAAATGGTTTTAAAAATCACATAGAAAAAACAATCAAGAAAACTTCTGTGGTTTAAAGTCACCAAAGTCACCACCATGTAAATGCAGTTCCAAAGGACTCTGACAGTTCTATAAA
>NW_005076498.1:0-265 GCF_000277835.1 Geospiza fortis | reverse complement strand
AAGAGTATATAAGCTAGAGAACATGCAAAATAAAAAATTGTTTTCTTCTTGGACCCTGATGATGTGTGTGTCACGTCCAACCTAACGATAAGACAAAAATACTGTATGTACTTTATGTATGACACACCCATTCTATGCTTGAAAAAGCTTTTAGTTTAGTATCAATATTGACCATTACTGAATCCTTCCTGCTTTTGGCCAGTTCAGACTGGGTATCAGGGGCAGGAAAATACCTCCTGTTGTAGGGGGATAGAATATAGGAAAA
>NW_005076497.1:0-265 GCF_000277835.1 Geospiza fortis | reverse complement strand
TTTAATTTTTTATTTCTATTTTTTATTCCTGTATTTTACATTTCTTTTATTCCTATTTTGTTCTGTTTATATTTCTCACTGATTTATATCTTTATTTCTATTTTTTATTTCCATTATTATTCCCATTTTATCCCTATTTTAAATTTCTATATTTATTTCCACATTTCATTTCTATTTTTATTTCCCATTTTATTCCTGTGTGCTCTTCTACATTTATTTCTATATATTTTTAAAAATGCTTATTTCTATATATTTATTTTTTATA
>NW_005076496.1:0-265 GCF_000277835.1 Geospiza fortis | reverse complement strand
TCAGCCTTCCTTTGCAGCCGCCGCCCACCCTCAAACAGATGCTGCTAGTCTGCGCCCGGAAAGTTCCAGCGCTCCGCCAGACTAGCAGCACCAAGACGCCCGTCTCCACCAAGCGCGTGTCGGTGCTCGAGGGGCCGGAAGTCCACCTGTACTACCCAGAAGATCCGGTCGAGGCTGCAGCGGCCCAAGGACCCGGGACACCGCGTTTACAGCAGTGCGGGCACTGTCATCTTTGTATGAAGGAGGGACACTGGATGCCGGACTG
>NW_005076495.1:0-265 GCF_000277835.1 Geospiza fortis | reverse complement strand
CTGTGAAGGCTTTGCCTTAGGCATCATGACAGTACAAACCATATTAGATCTTTGATCATCCATGACCTGAGTCCAATTCACCTGGGGCTGTCCTCTTAATCTGAAGTCTTGGTCTCCTCACTTCCTAGAATCTGTTTTGGGGACACAGGACTTAAAATGGTTAGTTGAGCAATTCTGTTTTTTTCAGGGATAGTCACGGGTAGAGTAGAGGTGGAAACCATTGCATGATATTTGTCTGGTAAAATCTGCGTCAACAACACCAGGG
>NW_005076494.1:0-265 GCF_000277835.1 Geospiza fortis | reverse complement strand
CAGCAGCACCTACCATTCTAACACCTGCATTTTTAGCCAGTGTTTAAAAAGATTAAGTAAGAAACTCCTGTGCCTGCTCAGTTGGATGTGTGAATGCTGTTATCCTTCCTGCTCCTTGGATTCTCTGTCACTGAATGCCACACCAGTTTCTCACCAGAAATAAAGGCTGTTCATTAATCACTTTATCTGACACCTTCAGAACTTTGCTGGTGGCAGAGTTGCTCTCTTCAGCAGTGTGAGCTGAAGCCCCCAACAAAGAGCTGTG
>NW_005076493.1:0-265 GCF_000277835.1 Geospiza fortis | reverse complement strand
GGTGACAAATCCCCAATTTTGGTTACACTTCACCAATTTCCCATGACAAATCCCCAATTTCGGTTCCAAATCCCCAATTTCGGTTCCAAATCCCCAATTTCGGTTTCCAATCCCCAATAATTTTGGTTCCCATTCCCGATGTTCCCGGGATACCCCCGGGGTGTTTTCGGGGTCTCACCTTTGCCCAGTGGGGTCTCCCGCCGTGCTTGCGCATGATCCCCTCGTAGAGGCGCCAGTAGCGGCCCCGCGGCGCCTCCCGCCCGTA
>NW_005076492.1:0-265 GCF_000277835.1 Geospiza fortis | reverse complement strand
AAGCTGCAAAGGAGGCAGCATGTAAACTAAGAGAAATTATCCAGCTGAACACTATAGGGGAAATTCAAGAGGAGCTGCCAAAAAGCTATAGTATTCAAGAGGAGGAAGCTATAAAAAGATTAGAAGTTAAGAAAGAACTGAGAAAGTGGGTACTACCAGACAGGAGAGAGATTTTACCTAAGGCTTACGCTAGAAAGATTCTAAGCCAGTTACACCAACGTACTCACTGGGGAACAAGAGCCTTATGTGATCATTTTCTAAAATA
>NW_005076491.1:0-265 GCF_000277835.1 Geospiza fortis | reverse complement strand
TTTTTGGGGTTTAGAAATATTGTTTTGGAGGAAGATCGTGTTTAGAATGTATGAGTTTTCAGGTTGTAATGGAATTTTGAAATTTTATTTTCAGTGAGGTTTTTAAGGTATTACTGCAGTAAAATTTTGTGATGTTTTTGTTATGTTAGAAATAGGTAGATTTTTCTATTTTGTGATGACATTAGCGTCTAATGGTGTTCAGAGAAGTTTTATAATTTTGTGGGTTTTATGTGTTAGGTTAATGGTATTGTATAGTTAAGAAGAC
>NW_005076490.1:0-265 GCF_000277835.1 Geospiza fortis | reverse complement strand
GTGAGTTTGGAGGATGATTTTTGGGTGTTTTTGGTGTGATTCCTGTGTGTTTCTGGGCTGTTTTTGAGTGACTTTTGGGGATGTTTTTGGTGTGATTTCTGTGTGTTTTTGGCTGTTTTGTGCCCGTTCTGTGTCCCCGCCCCAGGTCTGCGCCCTGCGCGTCACCCGCGGCGCTCGCTCGCGGATCCTGCGCGCCGGGGGCTCCATCCTGACCTTCGACCAGCTGGCCATGGCCACGCCCAAGGGCAAGGGCACCGTGCTGCTC
>NW_005076489.1:0-265 GCF_000277835.1 Geospiza fortis | reverse complement strand
ACTGAGAAGAAAATTAGTTCTATCCCATCTAAAACTTGTACTACATCACTTGTTCCATATAATATATGTCATGCCACCCTTCCAATACCCTATCTATCATCTTTCCTGTTTTTGGATATATGCACACAGATATATTCTCTTAGTGTATGGACCATTTATTGAGTTCATTTAGTTCGTGAAATTGGGCTCCATCTGTCATAACAATCTTTCATGGCAGCAAAGATGGTGTGTGAATTGTTGCATGTTGAAGTCAGTTCTGATTCCA
>NW_005076488.1:0-265 GCF_000277835.1 Geospiza fortis | reverse complement strand
AAGAGAAGGCTCTGGGGAGATCTCATTGCAGCCCCTCAGTCCCTGAGAGGGGTAGAAGGGAGCTGGAGATGCACTTTTCACAAGGGCATGTAGCAACTGAGCAAGAGCGAATGGCTGTAAACAGAAAGAAGGTACATTTAGATTAGGTAATAAAAGAAAGTCTGTACACTATAGGGGTAGGGAAAAGACACTGGCACGGGTTATCCAGAGAACTGGTGGATGCCTGATCCCTGGAAGCGTTCAAAGCCAGGCTGGATGGGGCTTT
>NW_005076487.1:0-265 GCF_000277835.1 Geospiza fortis | reverse complement strand
TTTTCATAATTCCATCCTGACAACTCTCAATCACCTTCTTCATAAGTTTTGAAATAGCTTATAGGAGGATTTACTTCATCACCTTCTCAGAAACTGAGGTAAGGCTCTCTGGCTTATATGGTTCTTCCTTGCCCTTCTTGAACACAGAAGTGACATCTTCTTTCTTCCAGTCCTCGGGAACCTTTCCCAGTCAGTACAACCTTTCAGATGTAATAGAGTGGCCCACAAATCAGCCAGCTTCCTCAGCACTTGTGGGTGCATCCCA
>NW_005076486.1:0-265 GCF_000277835.1 Geospiza fortis | reverse complement strand
TTGGGGGAAAATTTGGGGCTTTTGGGGAAAATTTGGGGTTTTTAGAGAAAAAATTGTGATTTATTTGGGGTGTTTGGAGGAAAATTTGGGGGTCTTGGGGAAAAAAATGGGATTTGTTTGGGGTTTTCAGGGAAAATTTGGAATTCCAGGACAAAAAAATGGGGATTTTTTGGGAAAATTTGGGGGTTTTTAGGGGAAATATGGGGGTTTTTGGGGGAAAGCAGTTGGGATTTTTGGGGAAAGAAAGTTGGGTTTTTGGAGAAAA
>NW_005076485.1:0-265 GCF_000277835.1 Geospiza fortis | reverse complement strand
GTGTGAGGAGTTTGAGGATCTCTGTTGCCTGAATCTGTCATCCAAAGCTGAAGACGTCCACAAAATCATCGGAAAGATGCAACAGATGGTCCAAGACATCAAGCAAGAAACAGCAGACTGGATGGACGGACTTTTCCAAGGATGGGGACTCTCGGGCTGGGTCAGATCCATACTAAAGTCTGTATTTTTAGTTTTGCTTGTTCTTTTTGTTATTTTGATCAGTTTTGGGATTATCAAGAGCATCGTGGCCAAATTAATATCGAAA
>NW_005076484.1:0-265 GCF_000277835.1 Geospiza fortis | reverse complement strand
AGAATATTGTCACCACCCATGGATCCAGTGGCATCCCTGTTGATCATTCTTCAGCCTGGACTTCTTGGTGGTAGGGTCCCAACGTCATTCAAAACTTTTCATTCTTTACCCATTTTAGCAAACAAAGGAATTAAGCATTAATTGGCTGCATGGTTCTCTTATGCTATTGGGTAAATGATTATCTCTTGTGTCTAATGCTAATTAGTCCACATGCTTAGTCTTTCTTTTCTTTTGAGCCAATGATCACAAGGTTCCCCTGTCAAAA
>NW_005076483.1:0-265 GCF_000277835.1 Geospiza fortis | reverse complement strand
GGGGAAGGTCAGTGTTGTGTCAGTACAGTTGTGTCAGGGTTTGCTGAGTGCCCCTCTCCTCTCTACTTTAATAACAGGGGTTTCTTTCTGATGCCACTTTTAATTGTATTTAAAAATGCCCCTCAAAAATAAAAATGTGAAAGCCCTAATCCAAATGATTTCTGAAAGGTATAGTTCAGAAACAGGAACTAATGTCTTCCAGAAGTGATAAAACCAGTACAAGGTATCTCTGCAAGTGTTTGCTTCTGTTTCCTTTCTCTGCCCC
>NW_005076482.1:0-265 GCF_000277835.1 Geospiza fortis | reverse complement strand
TCTGTCCCCGTCTGTCCCCGTGTGCAGGGAGGTCGGAGCAGGCCCAGGCTCTGCTCCATGCCCAGCGATGGCCCCAGAGCCGCGGGCAGGGCCGGGCCCAGGAGCTCCTGCCCCGAGCAGAGCCCAGGCAGGGCTGGAGTCTCCTCCCGGGGCCATCCCAGAGCCAGCCGGACACAGCCCGGACACAGCTCTGGAGTGGCACCGGTGACCCCATGGGCTCTGCCGGCCCGGCCCAGCCGGGACCAGGCCCTGAAGGAGGCCCTGA
>NW_005076481.1:0-265 GCF_000277835.1 Geospiza fortis | reverse complement strand
CAGCTTTTCTCTGGGACACTCTGCATGGCAGAGGGCTGCTGGGCTGCTGGGCCATTGGCTGAAGAGCAGACAAAGCCCGGTGTTTTAGAGGCACTGCAGGCAGCAGTGAGTGAGAGCTCCTGCCTGGGCTGCCTTTTGCTTCTGAGCACTGACCAACTTCTTTGTTCTTGCCTCTGCTCTGTTTCTAGGGGTTTTGGAATTGTTTATAAGGCCTTCAACGCTGCCACAGGACAAGCGGTAAGTGCCCATGCAGATTTTGCAGCTC
>NW_005076480.1:0-265 GCF_000277835.1 Geospiza fortis | reverse complement strand
CTGGCTGGATGCAGTCACTGGCCAGGGTCTGGCCTGGCTGGATGCAGTCACTGGTGCTGTTCCTCAGGGTTCAGCACAGGCTGTTTAAGTTACTCATCAGTGACTCGGGTGGAGGGACAGTTGCCTCTGAGCAAATTTGCTGAGGATGCAGAGCTGGGAGCAATGGCTGATGCCCCAGAGGGCCGTGCAGCCCTTCAGAGGACCTTGACAGCTTGGAGAGGTGAGCAGGGAGGAACATTCTGAAATTCAGCAAGGGCAAGTGCAG
>NW_005076479.1:0-265 GCF_000277835.1 Geospiza fortis | reverse complement strand
GCTGACCTGGGACTTGCAGCCCTCTGCCCTTTGTCTGTACTGCTCACCACTCTTTTGAAAGCTGTTAGGTGGGATTAGTCAGGAGCTGAGTGAAAATAATCCCAGCCCATTGCTCAGTTTCAGTGGACAAGAAAATTCAAGAAGTCACAGAAATCACTGAAAAATGTTTAATGAACCATCACAATCCAGCTTACCAGTTTAAAACAAAAGTCAAACGCAAAATCTAACCTGAGAAGTGTGCAATAGCAGATACAAAATTCAATTG
>NW_005076478.1:0-265 GCF_000277835.1 Geospiza fortis | reverse complement strand
TCCAGTTCTGGGCTCCTCAGTAGAAGAGGGACATGGAGCACCTGGAGCAAGTCCAGGGGAGGGCAACAAAGACGTTATAAGGGATTGGAGCATCAATCTTTTGAGGAAAGATTGAGGGAATTGGGCCTGATCAGCCTTGAAAACAGACAACTAGAGTGGACCTTATCACTGTCCATCGGTATCTAAAATGTGGGGTTGAGGAGGTTTCCCAGTGGTGCCAAGCAACACGTCAAGAGGTAAAGGGCAGAAACTGATGCACAGGAAG
>NW_005076477.1:0-265 GCF_000277835.1 Geospiza fortis | reverse complement strand
GACAGTCAAAGAATATTTCTAGAATATAAATAAAGAATCTTTGAAAAGATGGGGAGAGAGAACAATAGTCAGAGAAATAACCTCAAATTTCCTCCTCCCCCTGCTTTTCCAGGAAGGTTTTGTGTCCAGAATAATCCCAGCAATAGTCAGAGAAACAACCTCAAATTTCACACTCCCCCTGCATTTCCAGGAAGGTTTTTTATCCAGAATAATCCCAGCTGCAAGACACAGGCTACCAAGTGCTTGCTCACCACCTTATTGCTAT
>NW_005076476.1:0-265 GCF_000277835.1 Geospiza fortis | reverse complement strand
TGGAGCTGCTGGAATTGCCCTTCCCCATGGGAATGGTTTGATCCTGGAATTCTCTCGGATTCCCTAAAAATGTTGGGATACTCTCGGATCCCTTGTTGTGCTGCCTGAAATCCCAAAATCTCGGGAATTCCAAAATCAGGGAAGGTTTTGTGGGATTTTAGGATGGAATTCCCAGAAAAGCTGGAATATCCCTGGAATGTGCCATGGGATCTTGGGAGCTGTTGCTGCCTATGGAATAAGATGAGTTTTAAATCCCAAAAAATTC
>NW_005076475.1:0-265 GCF_000277835.1 Geospiza fortis | reverse complement strand
TTTTTTAAAGTGTGGTTGGGAAATGTACACCTGTAGTATCAAATTGTTACTAGCTACATTTGGTCTTCACCATTATAAGATGAGTAAGAACAGCGTATTAAGCATGACTATTAAAAACCCCACACTTCTGTTTCAAATGTGGTACTGATCCTGAAGCTTTTAATCAGGTGTTTGGCTGCTAATAAATTGTTAGACACAGGTCCTAATGACCCATGTACATTTTCTCAGTCTGATATGGGTGGTAAAGGAGAATGTGTTTTACATG
>NW_005076474.1:0-266 GCF_000277835.1 Geospiza fortis | reverse complement strand
GGTTTGGTGGTGAGCACGGCAGCGCTGGGTTAATGGACTCAGGGGTCCCAGAGATCTTTTCCAGCCTTAATGAATCTGTGAGTCTGTGATGGAGCTGAGGAGGAAAGCCCTTCTGCTCATTTTGAAGTGTCCATTGTTGCTGTCAGGATCAGAAACCACTGGTGTCTGGGATAGCCATGGGTGTGGGTGGAGGGCAGGCAGCTTTCAGGGACCTTTTCACCACCATATGTAGAGAGCTAACATCTGCAACAGGCAAAACTGTGAGG
>NW_005076473.1:0-266 GCF_000277835.1 Geospiza fortis | reverse complement strand
CAGATCTATTCCCCAACTTCCTGTCCAGCTCCACAGTCAACCACAGCAAACAAAGAGGGATACACAGGGGTAAAGGCAGACACAGGGATAAAGAAGAGGATGAGGATGAAGGAGGAAGGGGATGAAACAGGCAGAGGATGAAGAGAAAGGGAATGAGGCAGGCAGGGGATGAAGACATAGAGGATGATGGAGACATGATGGAATGAAGAGGTAGGGAGTGAAGAATGCAGGGGATGAAGAGGCAGGGGATGAAGCAGGTAAGGAAT
>NW_005076472.1:0-266 GCF_000277835.1 Geospiza fortis | reverse complement strand
TGTTTGGGAGATTTATGGTTTTTTAAACCCCACCTGAAGCCAAGAGGGGCTTAGAGAGAAGATAATCACTGCTGGGACAGAAAGACAAATAGGCCAGAGGGGATCATTCTGATGCTCCTGTCTGATCTCTTGCCACCTCCCAGCAAGGTCTGAGCAGTCTGCAGTGAATAAAGTCTGATCTTACACTCCTAAGAACACCTGACCCTAAAATGCCAGGTCTTTGACAAAGGGCCACCTCCTGTGGGGTGGATGTCCCAGGAATGGAA
>NW_005076471.1:0-266 GCF_000277835.1 Geospiza fortis | reverse complement strand
TCATAAAATATGCTGAGTTGGAAGGGATCACTCAGAATCATCATTTGAGAGAGGCCTTGCAACAGCATAGGCTAGGTCTTTGAGCATTCTTGGATGAATCCTATCAGGGCCCATAGATTTGTAAGGATACATCAGGAACAGCAGATCTCCTGCAAATTCAGGAACAACTGGGAATTCACCATTCTCATAGCCATGGATCCTCCAGCTCAGGGCACTGAGACATCCTTGGTCTGTCATCTGTGCTGAAGACAGAGGCAAAGAAAGCA
>NW_005076470.1:0-266 GCF_000277835.1 Geospiza fortis | reverse complement strand
TTCCCCTTTCCCCTTTTTCCCTTTCCCTTCCCCTCCCAAACAATATCAAACAACATCACAAAATATCAAATGATATCTCACGATATCAAACTATATAAGCAATATCATGTGGTATCAAACACTATAAAATGATATCAAACTATATCCCCCAACAGCCCACGATATCAAATGCCATCAAACGCTATCAAATGCCATCAAACCCTATCAAATGCTATCACGAACTATCAAACTGTATTAAACCTATCAAACGCTATCAAACCTTATCA
>NW_005076469.1:0-266 GCF_000277835.1 Geospiza fortis | reverse complement strand
GAGAAGTACAATGATGGAACTCAGTCCAAAAACCAAGTAGTACTATATCTTCCTACAAGGTAGAGGAAAAAATATTGTGTACATATTTGTCTATATCAAGGCAACAACACAAAATCTGATAACTTGCTCAAATTTCAACCCTTAATTAATTCATAAATGCATTTAGATTTATGATCTCAAACACATCAAATGATTATAAGTATATGTTGGTAAATTTCCAATACCACATTACTTTCTCATCATCTATGATTAAAAAAGGCCCCTTC
>NW_005076468.1:0-266 GCF_000277835.1 Geospiza fortis | reverse complement strand
AGACTTCCCCTGCTGTGCTCCCCCATAAAATGATGTCTTCAATATCGTGTTGATGTTTGGGAGCCTCGCCTTTTTACAGTGCAGCCTGGATCAGTCCATGCCAGATGGTGGAACTGTGCTTCCACTCCTGCGGCAGTCAGTTCCAGGTGTACCACACTCCCATCCAGGTGAAGGCTAACTGAGGCCTGCATTCTGCTGCCAAAGGAATGGAGAAGAAGGCATTGGCAATATCCATGGTTGCATACCACTTTGCTGCCTTGGACTCC
>NW_005076467.1:0-266 GCF_000277835.1 Geospiza fortis | reverse complement strand
GGCTTTCTAACAGAATAGCAACATTCCCAATGGCAGAACAGGATCAACACATCAAGCTAATGGCTCCTTTCAACAACAGAGGTTGGTCTCCATGTGACAGGATTTATATGACATGGTACCTGAACAGTATGGTGTTTTCTAACCCTCTGCCAGACCAATGTTCCCATTCCAAACTATTTTTTGAATCAGAAGTATTTCCCTCTCCTCCAGAAAAAGATTTCAGTCCTGCATATACACAGTCATAGAACCTATAATGTGACTGAGAT
>NW_005076466.1:0-266 GCF_000277835.1 Geospiza fortis | reverse complement strand
CCTCATCCCTCACCCCTCTTTGTGGATCAGTTAGTTTATGGATGTGTAACTGTCCTTCAATTGTGCCTGGGATCTCCAAACCCACAATATGCTGGGCCATTCCTAGCCCCTAGGCCAAGAATGGAGACACTTGGGTAGTGTCAGTAGCAATAAGGGTTTCTGATTTCAGAGTGCTGAACTGTCCAAATAACACCGGCCCAGGCGGTGAAAATAGGTTCTGTGCTCTTAGTTACTCCTCAGGAGGGTCTGGCAGAGTGTTCCTGGTC
>NW_005076465.1:0-266 GCF_000277835.1 Geospiza fortis | reverse complement strand
GCATCCAATTCCTGTTTCTTTGCCTTTTCTTCCCATGTCATGAAGGCCCTGGGGAATGGGGAATTCTGGGATTGGGCGGAGAATCGGTGTTTCTGGGAAAACTGAAAATGGAAGGGGACAGTGACGGTAAAATAGTATTTGGAATCTTTCTTTGGAGGTTAAAGTGGAGAAGGAAATGGCAACAAAGGGGAACTGGATGGGTATGAAGGAGAGAAGTGGGAATGTGTCACGGAATGATGAGATGAAGGAGAAGGAGAAGGAGAAGG
>NW_005076464.1:0-266 GCF_000277835.1 Geospiza fortis | reverse complement strand
CCATCATGGGCAAAACAGACTTAACTTGGGAAATATGACTTTAATTATTGCCAGTAAAAAAAAGAAATAAAACCCAAAAATAAAACCACCTTTCCCCCACCCTCCCCCTTCTTTCCAGGCACAGCTTTACTCTTGCCTCTTCTACCTCCTTGTCATGGTTTAAGCACAGATGGAAATTAAGCCCCACACAGGCCCTCTCCTCCCCTCACTCCCTCGAGAGAGATAAAAGGCAGAGATTCCGAGTTGAGATAAGAACAATTTACTGG
>NW_005076463.1:0-266 GCF_000277835.1 Geospiza fortis | reverse complement strand
TTTGTGTTACACTGCATTAACTGGAGTCACACTCCGTCTGAAATTATGTTAGCCGAGAATTGTTTCTCCCTTTACTTGGATTTTTTTTGATTCACAGTGTTGCATTTGGCAAATTACAGAATTTTGTGCTTTCAGAATGATTGTAAAACTCATTGTTTCTTGGTTTCTCTAAAGGCTTTCTCTTAGGCTCTTATGCCTAAGAGCATATACTACTAACATTTTTGAGCAGGTGTAATTTCTAATTCTACATAAAATAAACCCTTGAA
>NW_005076462.1:0-266 GCF_000277835.1 Geospiza fortis | reverse complement strand
ACATCTCAGCAATCTTCTTTTCAGATGTTGGTTTCAATTCTTTGACTGTGCATGAGAGAACCAATTTGTGCTTTGGGAACACATATTTGGTTTCTGATTTTCGTACCATCTCAAACCAGAGAGTGCAGAAAATCTTTGATAAGGTGTAATATTTGTTTCCATGTTTATTTGAGCTACAAATAATTAGATCCTTATTACACGGATATTGCTGCTGCAATCATAAGGGTTCCTACTTGTCGTTAAGCAAGAGCTCCTGCTCTGGCTGT
>NW_005076461.1:0-266 GCF_000277835.1 Geospiza fortis | reverse complement strand
AAAAGAAGAAACTACTAACAAAGGAAACTTGTCAAGAATTAATTTAGGTCCAGTTTCCTGTGGGTGTGTTCCTGGGCAGAACAGAAGTTAGGATCACATGTCATATATCTTTGAAGGGACCTCCTGAATGTATGCCCGGGGAGTGAATGATAGCCAGAACTAGAGGAGCTCTGCCTCTAGCCTGATAGAGACATGGGAAAATTGTCTCTATTGGATTGTGTGGATCCCAGATCCTGGTGCATCAGAACCACAAAAATACAAAGCTT
>NW_005076460.1:0-266 GCF_000277835.1 Geospiza fortis | reverse complement strand
TCTCCAATTCTATGAAACAGATACCATTTAAATGATAATTAGACGGCAGGGCACTTATAGATGGATGCATCTCATACCCTGTGTTTCTCATTAGTCTGTCTCCCCAGTTGCCCACTTCCTGCACGCCTAAGCTGCAAGATGGAGAAAAATCCTTCCTCAAGAACGTGCCTGCCCGGCATCTTTCATTACCATTTATGGTCAAAAGATAGGCTGGAAGTAAATCCCCATGGACCAATATCTGTAGAGCAGGTATTTGTTTATTGCAG
>NW_005076459.1:0-266 GCF_000277835.1 Geospiza fortis | reverse complement strand
TTTTTTTGGTGTGCAGAAGTGCAAAGTGGAGTTTTTGCATAATCACTTGTTTCCCATCTGTGTAAACGCTGTCTGCAAGAAACAGATGGAAACCTTAAGAAATAGACATCAGAACTATGTTTTACCCACAAAGTTCCTGATATCTCCTGCAAAAAACATTTCAAGTGTGTGGCACTTAGTGCTCCTAAGGGGGGAAACTAGAAAGCAGAACTTGCTTTCAGACCATGTACTAAATATCGAAGCAACTGTGGGAACCTATTTTTAAG
>NW_005076458.1:0-266 GCF_000277835.1 Geospiza fortis | reverse complement strand
TGGCTGAGCGCTTCGCCCCGCCTTCCACCTGCGAGGCCCGGAGCCCTCCGGGGAGAATCGCCGTCTCTGTTTTCCAACGCTGATTGGCTGTTCGGTCTGTCACCCTCACAAGCTCCGATTTTTACTGGCTGAGAGCGCTCTTTGCACCGCCTACTCCTTCCGGAATCCTTACCTCCCGAGGGGGTTTCGTGCGCTCCGTTTTCCATCGCTGACTGGCTATATCTAGTGTCACTCTCCCAATATCGCATTTCTATTGGCTGCGACCT
>NW_005076457.1:0-266 GCF_000277835.1 Geospiza fortis | reverse complement strand
GGGGTTCCCAGTCCCTGGCCACTCCCTGGCTGCAGGTGTGGCCTGTTGGGCTCTGCTGCAGTCCAGTGGGAGATTTGGCATTGGTGGCACCCAGAGCCCTCCTGCCCCCTCCAGCCCCTGTCTGCCTGATGCCTTGGGCTGGCTCCCTAGAACAGAGGCCAGACCAGGAGAAGAGAATCAAAGGAGGCATTGATGAAAGGCCTTCAAAAGGTTCACCTTGGGCACTCCAAGCCTCCGAGAGGGGCTGCACCCAAAATGGACAATGG
>NW_005076456.1:0-266 GCF_000277835.1 Geospiza fortis | reverse complement strand
TATGTCCCTGAGCACCACATCTACATGCCTTTAAAATACCCCCAGGGATGGTGACTTTGCTGCTTTGCCAGCCTTTTCACTGAAGAAATTTTTCCCAATATCCAAGTTAAGCTTCCTCTTGTGTGACTTGAGACTGTTTCCTATTGTGCTGTCACTTGTTTCCTGGGAAAGGAGACTGAGGCACGTTTTGCCACAATGCCCTTTGAGGTGGGTGTAGAGAGCAGCAAGGTCTCCTCAGTGTCCTTTTCTCCAGGCTGAACAACCCC
>NW_005076455.1:0-266 GCF_000277835.1 Geospiza fortis | reverse complement strand
TGTGTCTACAAATTTTACATTTAATAGTTCCACAAATTTGGCAAAAGTTCATGATGATGTCTAGGATGTCTTCACCAAATCGTAGACATAAATATGGAAATCATCATCAAACTTGATGAAATAGACAGATGGTTTGGCTTCAACTTGATGAATGACCATGCCAGTCCTTTTCGAGCCATCTTCTTTGGCATATTCCACTTGTTTGCCTACCAGGCTGTCCACAACTTCACCTGGTTCCCGTTCTGCAGGAGGTGAATCATCTGTAA
>NW_005076454.1:0-266 GCF_000277835.1 Geospiza fortis | reverse complement strand
CGTGTCCCCTGCTGTCCCCAGGGTGGTGGCACAGGCAGAGGGCACAGGGACCGTGGTGCTGGAGGAGCTCTACGAGAACCAGAGCCGAGACCCCAGCGGGGACTGGGCCAGCACGGCCAGCACGGACGCCGTGAGTGGGGGACAGCGTGGGGACAGCCCAGGTGACACCAGAGTGTCACTGCTCAGTGCCCGCCTGGTTTTACAGAAGGGAGTGGCAGTGCCACCAAAGGAGGAGGTGGCGTGTCCCCAAGGCTGGCACGTCACCA
>NW_005076453.1:0-266 GCF_000277835.1 Geospiza fortis | reverse complement strand
TGAGATAATTGATGCAGCTTTATTGCTGGGTGGACTTTAATTGCCTTCTGCTCTACTTTTCAATAAAATTAAATACCACAAAGAAAGAACTTGCTAAATTCCTCTTCTAAAGCTATTCTCTCCTGAAGGTTGATGGTTTTATTTTTTCTTTCCTCATCCAGATAGAAAAAAAAATAAAATTTACTTTCAAAAACTGCCAGTTTAATAAAATGTTGTGTAAATAAGTCTGAATGATAAATTAATCCTTATTGGGTTTTTTCTCTATT
>NW_005076452.1:0-266 GCF_000277835.1 Geospiza fortis | reverse complement strand
GTATTGAAAATAGGGATGCAAAGGAAAATTCCTCCAAGAGGGTCAAATTTCAATTGGTTTGCATGTCCAGCTGATGTTTAGATCCCTCCTGAAGCAACCTGTGGACCTTTTCTCTCTGAGTTGTGATAGGCATTGGTAGATCATTGCAAGATCTCTTCCTCCTGGCAAGGATGGGAAACTTTCACAGAGCTTGACCATTCCTGACTATGAAGATTTCTCTCAAGCTGAGGTTAGTGGTCATACATTTCATTTCTAGCAAATACATC
>NW_005076451.1:0-266 GCF_000277835.1 Geospiza fortis | reverse complement strand
ACTTGGGACATGATTTAGTGATAGACTTGGCAGTGCTGAATTGACACTTGGACTCAATTATCTTAAAAGTCTTTTCCAACCTTGGTGATGCTGTGATTCTGTGAAAGTTGAGGCTGTCCAAGTGTAAGCAGTGGTTGTGATTCTCCACTCTACAGATGTAGTGTGTGGGGGTGTACTGGAAATGGGTGTCCATGGGGTTCTTGGCTTTGGGATGAGGTGTCTCACAGCTCACCCAGTTTGTGTTGGTGGGAGGCACTGGCAAAAAA
>NW_005076450.1:0-266 GCF_000277835.1 Geospiza fortis | reverse complement strand
CAGTGTGTGTGGTAGGATTTGGGCAGGCTCCTAGAGTGGTTATCACCTCCCCTTGCCTGGGACTTTACACCTAAACAGGCAATGAGCCCTGGCAAACTGACGCGTCACCTGACAGAAGGGTGCCTTACCTACCCCGATGAAACCCAGCAGCTTCTTGCCCTGTACAGGGGCCTGGCCTATGCCTGTTGAGCCACAGTTCAGTACTGTCAGAGGAGTGTGGCTGAGGCAGGGACCCGAAGTGCATTTGAGGACACTATGGCTGAGAT
>NW_005076449.1:0-266 GCF_000277835.1 Geospiza fortis | reverse complement strand
TTTTTTTTTAGAGTTCACACTAGTAAGCATTTTTTACAGGATTAACATTAAAGTTGGAAGCTGCAAAGCATGGCTATGTAATAACTGTTTGAGGAAGGAACACAGTGCCATTTGAAAGATAAAGTAAGCATTTACAATTCTTGCATAATCAAATGAAAAAGCTTGTCAAGGAAGAATCTCTCCAGACTTTGTGGAATGAAATAATAACAACGTTGTAGAACATACTCTGACTTTCAATGTGATTTAACTGTTTAGGAGCATTGCAT
>NW_005076448.1:0-266 GCF_000277835.1 Geospiza fortis | reverse complement strand
TCCCATCCCCATCCTGCTCCCATCCCTGCTGCCATCACACTCCTGTCCTTGTCACCGGCACATTCCCATCCCTGTGTGCTCCTGTCCTCCCTGCCATGGCATTCCCATTCCCACTGTTCTTCCATCTCTATTCCATAATGATCCCAGCCCAGCTGTGTGTTCCTCCTGGCTGGACACTGCTCCATCCCAGCTGGACATCATTCCATCCATAGCAGGCACCAATTCAGCCTGGCCATGCCTCATTCCATCCTATCCCTCCTTCCCAT
>NW_005076447.1:0-266 GCF_000277835.1 Geospiza fortis | reverse complement strand
GGCCCCAAGGTGGGCCCAGGGAGGCACCAGGTGTTGTGGGTCCGGGGTTGTGGGTTGTGGGGTGCAGTGATCCCCGGGGGTGCAGGGGGCTGTGTCACCTGCAGCAAGGACAGGGCAGGAGGGGGCTGAGCTGGTGTCACAGTGCCACCATCCCCGCGGGGCTGTGTGGAACACCCTGGCAGGCGCCATCCCGGGGTCCCTGTGCCCTGCAGAGCCCGGGCAGGGCTGGCTCCCCGCCTCGGTAGTGCCGGTGCTTCCCCTCCCTG
>NW_005076446.1:0-266 GCF_000277835.1 Geospiza fortis | reverse complement strand
CACTTCCAGGGATGAGGCATCCACAACATCTTTGAGCAACCTCCAGCAGTGCCTCACCACCCTCTGAGTGAAGAATTTCTTTCTAACATCTAATATAAGCCTGCCCTCTTTCAATTTAAAACCACTGCCTCTTGTCCTGTAATTGTATACTCATATAAAAAGTTAATCTCCCTCATTTTTCTAAGCCCCCTTCAGGTATGGGAAGGCTGCAATGAAGTCTCCCCTGAGTGTTCTCTTCAAGCTGAACAAGCCCAGCTCTCTCAGCC
>NW_005076445.1:0-266 GCF_000277835.1 Geospiza fortis | reverse complement strand
TAAAATCTGAGAGTTGTGCAGGCTTCAAAAACATCTTTAGTAAACTGCAGGGAAGAGCCTTGGGAGAACAGGGTTATTATATATAACAAGACCTCCCAATTCTTCATGTTAAATGCATCAACCAAACTCTTATACTATTTATCACCTTAAATAAACACAGCCTTTTTGGAAACAAAGAGCCTAAGACTTTATAATTTTATCCATTCTAAGGAGATCTCTTGAATAAAACTGTTCCTAGATCTCTTTTAATTTTGGGGTTTTTTTTT
>NW_005076444.1:0-266 GCF_000277835.1 Geospiza fortis | reverse complement strand
CATCCATCCATCCATCCATCCACTGATCAACCAACGAACCAATTCAGAGCCCTCCTTCCATGATCCATCCATCAACTGATCCATCTTCCATCCACTCACTCCTGTACCTCTCTTTATCCTTCATTCACCAACATGTTCCTCCATCCCTTGCTCCCTCCATCTCTCCCTCCATCTATCATCCTTCATCCCTTCATTCACTCACCCTCACCGCTTTAACCTTCCCCCTCACCTGTGACAGCGTCGGTGGACACACGGTCAATCCTTTT
>NW_005076443.1:0-266 GCF_000277835.1 Geospiza fortis | reverse complement strand
AAAGCAGCACAAAACCCCCTTGCAGTCTGTAACCCATAGCTGAAAGGATCCAAGAGTAACACAAATCAGGCACCAAGCCCATACAGCCTGTATGCCAAGCTGAACACTGAGAAAGAGCCAGGATGTGAGGAAACCAAAGGCAACTTGCCCTTCTGCCCAGCAGCTCTTCTGACTAAAACCAAGAGCACTTGCTTAAATTCTGTGGATGAAATCATTCTTTGCTCATATCCCAGAGACTTCCCTCAATTGGAATGCCTGTCATTCCC
>NW_005076442.1:0-266 GCF_000277835.1 Geospiza fortis | reverse complement strand
GCCAAGCAATAGGAAAAGAGGCAACAGCCAGAAAGTGATGCACAGAATATTCCACCTGAGCGCAAGGAGGAACTCACTGGCTGCATGACTGTGCACTGGAACAAGTTGCCCAGAAAGGTCGTGGAATCTCCCCCACTGGAGATATTCCAGAACCACCTGGATATAATCCTGTGCCATGCGCTATGGGATGGCCCTGCTCAAGCAGGGAGCTTGGGCAGATGACCTCACTGTGATCCCTCCCAACCTGACCCATCCTGGGATTCTGT
>NW_005076441.1:0-266 GCF_000277835.1 Geospiza fortis | reverse complement strand
GAAAGATCTATTAATTAAATGCCAGTATGGTGTCATTTCTGTAAAAAATACTTCATGTAGACAAAGGTGTGGTATTTTAGGATTTATGTTTCTGTATTATATGATTTAGTATTTATGTTTCTGCGTTATATGATACCAATTTAGTGGTTAATTTAATAATGTTTCTTTTATTGGTGTATTTCACATTTATTTCTCATAAACTGTTGCACTTTTATGTGGAGAAAATAATTATTGCAGTCTTACATACTTGAAACAATGTGAAAACC
>NW_005076440.1:0-266 GCF_000277835.1 Geospiza fortis | reverse complement strand
TGCCAAACAAGGTCCATCGTCCCCAGCTCCACAGAGACCCCGTGCCAGTGCTGGGGGATGGCGAGTGCACCCTCCTTGTTCTGTTTGCTCCTCAGAATGTCTGAAGCCTCCTCTTTAATTGCCAGGCTGAAACGGTACCGGTGGATAGTGCCTGCCCACAGTGAGGTGGAACTGAAGGTTCACTTCTCCGCCAAAAGGCCAGGGAGGTTTGAGCAGACACTGAGGTTTGAGCTCGTGCAGTCAAAGCGCCAGTACGAGCTGCCCTG
>NW_005076439.1:0-266 GCF_000277835.1 Geospiza fortis | reverse complement strand
GGGCTGAATCCCATTTTTGTGGGGTTTATCCAGGAAAACGTCTGCATGTCCTGTGTGAGGGCAGACTCCTGGTTCCTGAGGGGAGAGACACCTGGGACCAGGCCCAATGACTGAATCCCAAGTTTTTAGGGGTTTTCCAGGGAAATATCCACATGAGCTGCATGAGGGGAGACCCCCAGTTCCAGAGGGGGGTGACACCCTGGACCAGCCCCAATGACTCAATCTCGATTTTTGGGGTTTTCCAGGGGAATATCTGTGTGTTCTGT
>NW_005076438.1:0-266 GCF_000277835.1 Geospiza fortis | reverse complement strand
TTCAAGGTGGGGATCAATCTTGGAGGTTTTTCCCATCCTCAGTGATCTCAGGATTCCCCAGATCCCAGAGGGGAGCACTGAAGGGCTGTGGTTTCTCTGGTTTCCCTCCCCTGCAGGTGGTGCTGGGAGGAGGGCAGGAGGCCATGGATGTGACCACAACCTCCACCAGGATTGGCAAATTCGAGGCCAGGTTGGTCCTTTTCCCTCTGGTGGGGAAAATCCTCACCCAGAGCACCCCAAGGATTGCTCTTCCCTTCCCTTTGGGA
>NW_005076437.1:0-266 GCF_000277835.1 Geospiza fortis | reverse complement strand
CAATCTGGAGTTTTAGGATGGAGAGTCTGGAGTTTTAGGATGGACAATTCAGGGTTTTGGGATGCACAATCCGGGGTTTGAGGGTGGACAATCTGGAGTTTTAGGATGGACAGTCCGGGATTTTAGGATGGAGTTTTAGGATAAACAATTCGAGGTTTTAGGATGGACAATCTGGAGTTTGAGGATGGACAATCCAGGTTTTACGGGCTCGCAGTTTGCATTTGAAGAGCCGCGGGACCGGGCAGACCTGCAGGATGGGTTTTGCG
>NW_005076436.1:0-266 GCF_000277835.1 Geospiza fortis | reverse complement strand
GTGGGGTGTTTTTCTTCTTTTTTTTTCACAGAGGAGTCTGATTCAAAACAAGCAGAGGCAATATCAACATATACAACAGATTCAGCACTGGAGACAACCTCCACAGTAGGGACAACACCCATAGAATCAATGATGTCTCTAAGAGAGACATCAATGTCAGCATCAACAGTCTTCACAGAGGAGATGACATCCCCTGGGGAGATGGGCACAACTGGATTAACAACCAACACAGAGGAGGTGTGTTTTGCGGAGATAATCAAAACTCC
>NW_005076435.1:0-266 GCF_000277835.1 Geospiza fortis | reverse complement strand
CTGTCCCCTCTGTCCCCTCCTTGTCCCTCTGTCACTTCCCTGTCCCCCCTCTGTCCCCTCCCTGTCCCCTCGGTGCCATCTGCCACCCCAAGGAGCTCCTCAAGGGGTGACACCGATCCTCGAAGCTTTGTCCCCCTCTCTGTCCCGAATTTCGGGGCTGGTGGCACCACCCAGACCTTGTGTCCCCCACTTTGTCCCCAATTTCAGGCTGTTTGCCACCACCCAGCTGCCACATTTTCGGGGTCCCAGCACCTCCCACCCCCATT
>NW_005076434.1:0-266 GCF_000277835.1 Geospiza fortis | reverse complement strand
GCATCTGCCTCCCCTCCCCGTGTGACTGCCTTCACTCCTACAGGGTGTCCTGCCTGCTCAGGAGAGGAGCCCCAACAGCTCCTGGGGCAGTAAGCGACCTCCCTGGCATGGAGGGAAAAGGACAGAAGCACAAGGATGGGCACAGAATGAAGGCAGGCTGGTAAAACCTGGTCAGCTTAGGCCTGGCTTTCCAAACCCAAGCCCAACAGCTGCTCTGGAACTCTGCCATGGGGAACAGCCAGGTTTGGCCAAGCTGGAGAGAGCAG
>NW_005076433.1:0-266 GCF_000277835.1 Geospiza fortis | reverse complement strand
AAATCCTAAATTCTCATGTTCTTATCCCAGGCTGGAGAGTCCCATATTTGTCCCAGGAGAGGCCACAGGAAATCTGAACATCAGGAACAGGCTGGTTCCTGATCCAGCTGACACAGCCACAAAAAATCCAGAAGTGAGGTTTTCCATGTTTTCCAAAGGCACCAACACTGAAAATGAAAGTTGACAAGTTTTACCCAGTGCTGAAGTTGGAGAGTCCCACATTTGTCCCAAGAAGTGCTACAGGAATTCCAAGCCTCAGGAACAGG
>NW_005076432.1:0-266 GCF_000277835.1 Geospiza fortis | reverse complement strand
GGCTCTGGGCCGGCTTTTATTCTGGTCTTGGATGGGTGAGGCAACCCTACCCTTGACCCTGCAGCATTTTTGAGCCTGCAGTTTTTAGCTGGCCCCTCCTGGTGAGTCTTGAGGTGTGGAATGTTTTCCTTCCCATAAGTCTGCAATGCCATAGTCTACTCTTGAGTCTGTGTCCATCTGTCCTTGGTGGATGCTTTAATGTGTGAGTTTGAGAGACCGAAGTTTGGTGGTGATGATGCTTTTCAGGAAAGGCTGAAGTCATGACC
>NW_005076431.1:0-266 GCF_000277835.1 Geospiza fortis | reverse complement strand
AGCTCACAGGTATGGATATCCACAGACATGGAATGCTTTCAGACTGCTCAGGGGCCTAAAATCAGCCACATGCTCAAAGTTGGTGGTGAGAGACACCCTAAAATATTTCAGACTTTTCATGAAAACAGCAGTGAAAAATGTACAAACTCCTGTCAACCAGGCACCAGGCAACTTTCCCTGCTGCAGAGGATCCCAGAGCAGGATCAGGAGCAATCCACAGGCTGCTGCCAGTGTGGGGTCACATCCAGCACATCCCTGGCAGACAG
>NW_005076430.1:0-266 GCF_000277835.1 Geospiza fortis | reverse complement strand
CCTCTCCATCCACAGACCAACTGCTACGGTTTCTGGTGCCCAATGTGACGACTGAGAAGAACACCAGACCCCACGGACGAGGCAAAAGCTTGTCTCAGTGGCCGCCGCAACAGCCCTGTGGGAGCAGACCACTTTCTGGTGGGTGGCGCTCCAGGGGATCGGGGCCGGTAGCTCCGTGCACCAGCAGTTGTATCCCTCCGCAGGATCCACCGCTTCAGATTTCTTTTCGTCTCCACCGGATTTGTAAGCTTTTCTTTCTCTTTCCC
>NW_005076429.1:0-266 GCF_000277835.1 Geospiza fortis | reverse complement strand
GGCAGGGTTACAGTGATGGACATGGAAGGGCTTGGAACAAAGTGCAGTTCTTTGGGGAGACGGACAAGGGAGTGGGAGGATAGAATCCAGGGACAAACCGTCTGCATAGGGGTAACAGAAGCAACCCTGATAACCTTATAGAAGAAAAACACACCACCACACAGGAGAAGCCAAAGGCAGAACAGACAGCTCAGGCAGCTGGTCTCAACACAGGACCATAACCTCAGCCCAGGGTGGGCTGAAAGATCATTTTAATGGTCATACAA
>NW_005076428.1:0-266 GCF_000277835.1 Geospiza fortis | reverse complement strand
AAATCCTAAAAATTCGCAGGAGAAATCTGAAAAATATGGTACAGAAATCCCAAAAGTTTGGGGTATAAATCCTAAAAATTAGGGCAGAAATCCCAAAAATGTGGAGTAAAAATCCCTGAAAGTAATGGGAGAAATTCCAAAAAATCTGGAGGAAGAATCCCCAAAAATTCGGAGTAAAAATCCCCCAAAATTTGGAGTAAAAAATCCCAAAATTCAGAATGAAAACCTCCAAAATTCCGAGTCCAATGGATCGATCGGAGACCCCC
>NW_005076427.1:0-266 GCF_000277835.1 Geospiza fortis | reverse complement strand
AACAGTTTGCTTCAAGTCAGGGAAGAGACATCCCATTACTTTGCATAAACCATGGATCATTTACCTCTTGGGTTTTAAACTGATCAGTTCATAAACCAATACAAACATTGTTGTAACTGTTCAACCCATTTAACAAGTTTTCAAGTTACAAGAACAGACTACAGTGAAAATACTTACCTGTCCATGCCATGCATAGTGCAAAATGATGGCCGAGTTGGGATGGTTGCCAAGGAAAATTGGCATGAGGGTGGAGATGAGTTCATGGC
>NW_005076426.1:0-266 GCF_000277835.1 Geospiza fortis | reverse complement strand
AAATGCTTCATGTGACAATGGACTTCCCAATCCACATGTGAATAAAGAGAGAATTAACAAAGTTTCATGCATGTATAGATGCTTCAAAATAACAAAAAGAAAGAAAATTCCCCTTCTTAGATGAGTATGTCCACCAAAATAATAGGTATTAATCTGTATTTATTCATCATGGCAAGTCAAGGGTATTTCAGTTTCCCCAAAAAGAGGCATGATATAAACAACCAGTAGATGTTAATGCTTGAAGATAAGCAGTTTACATACAGTTT
>NW_005076425.1:0-267 GCF_000277835.1 Geospiza fortis | reverse complement strand
GAAGGCAGGGAGAAGGTTCCCCACTGGACTCCATAAGATTACATCACAGAACCGATCTAATTGCCTTCCATGACCGAAGAGTTGCTGGATGGATGAGGGGAGTGAAGTGGGTTGCTCCCTTGGCAGCCTTTCAGAAGGACTCAGCAGGTGGGCTGAGGGAGAGGTGGGCAGGGAGGAACCTCACCTGTTCTGCCACATCCCACAGGGCTGAGGCAACAAAAACCAGCTGAGAGCAGTGCAACTGTTATAGATACATATTATAATATT
>NW_005076424.1:0-267 GCF_000277835.1 Geospiza fortis | reverse complement strand
GGTTAAACCCCATTTGTGGTGTGGGTTAAACCCCACTTATGCTGTGGTTAAATCCTATTGCTGGTGTGAGTGAAACCCCATTTCTGGTGTGTCTAAACCCCACTTCTGGTATGGGTTAAACCCCATTAGTAATGTGGTTAAACCCCATTTCTGGTGAGGTTAAACCCCACTCCTGATGTGGCTAAACCCCATTTCTAGTGTGAGTTAAACTCCATTTCTGGTTTGCTTAAACCCCATTCCTAGTGTGGGTTAAACCCCATTTCTGGT
>NW_005076423.1:0-267 GCF_000277835.1 Geospiza fortis | reverse complement strand
AGCTGGGACAGCTGACCCCAACTAACCAAAGGGACATTCCCTATCATATGGCATCATGCTCATCAATAAAAGCTGAAGGAAGAAGGGGGAAAGGGGAATGATTCTATGAATTTAAAATTTTGTCTTCCTAAGTAACCACAACACTTGATGAAGCCGGCTATCCTGGGGAGCTGAACACTGACCTTCCAACAGAAAGTAGAGAATGAATTCCTGGTTTTGCATTTCGTGCATGTGTAGCTTTTGCTTTACCTTTTAAACTGCCTTTAT
>NW_005076422.1:0-267 GCF_000277835.1 Geospiza fortis | reverse complement strand
TCAGGGGTTTTGTTCACCTTTGCCCAGAGGAAGGAGAATTGAAGTTTCTCCTCAAAGGATTATTTCACCATTTGAGGCCTGATGAACTTAACATTTCAACAAACTGGGAGTAGCTCAGAAGATGCACAAAAGATAATGACCATCAATGAACATCAAATCCAAACCTCAGCCCCAACACCTGGCCTGGGAAAAGAGAGATAAGAGAATGAGAACCTAATTAACATTGAAGGTGAAGGGATTGATAACCAACAGGAAACCAAATACTAA
>NW_005076421.1:0-267 GCF_000277835.1 Geospiza fortis | reverse complement strand
GCCCAGAGGATGCAGATTAACTGCAATGAGCTTTTATGAACTCACCTGGAAGCAGAAGGCAGAGATAAATCACCCAGAGCTCATCCTCCCTTCAATATCTCACTGTGCCAGCCAGGCTGAAACCTCCCCGAGCCACTGGGGCCTCCCAACCTTTCTGGAGATGAGATCCCCCAGATTTGCAGGTGCCTGCTGATAAATTCCCCTGCAGTTCTGGTTTATCACCACTTCATGGGTGCTCACACCCAGCACAAAGCACCAAAAAGGGTT
>NW_005076420.1:0-267 GCF_000277835.1 Geospiza fortis | reverse complement strand
TCATGGAACCGTTGATGATCAGTGGTGATCAGGGATGTTCTTCTGAAGTTCTCAAAGATGGTTTTATGGAACCTCTGGTGGTCAGTGATGGTCAGGGACGTTCTCCCGAAGGTCTCAGAGACGGTTTGGTGGAACCATTGATGGTGGTTGATGTGCTCCTGAAGTTGTTATGGGTTTTTCATGGAACTATGAGCGGTCAATGGTGGTCACTGGTGGTTTTATGGAACCAGGGGTGGTCACTGGTGGTCAGGGATGTTCTCATGAAGT
>NW_005076419.1:0-267 GCF_000277835.1 Geospiza fortis | reverse complement strand
CTTTCAATTTTTATGCCCAGTGTGATGTTTGCTTCCTTCCAGTCCTCAGGCACTTCTCTTGATCACCACAGCATTTCAAAGATGGTTGTAAATTGCCCACCTTGGTGTCTATCAGCTCTCTCAGCACTTGTGGGTCCATCCCATCAGGGCTCATGGGCTTGTGGATGCCATGTTTGCCTGACTCCAGCTTGGTCCTCCTTGGGCAAGGGAAAATCTCCATTCAAACCTTCCTTGTTCCCAGTCTCCTGGGTCAGAGATCCCTGAGGG
>NW_005076418.1:0-267 GCF_000277835.1 Geospiza fortis | reverse complement strand
CTGGAGATATTTTGAAGGTTTGTGTAAGCTGGAGCACACCTGAAACAATCAAGCCAGTTAAGCACATGGCAAGTAGCACTTCTCCAGTAATTGCTGCACTGCATCACCTTTCCCCTTCAGCCTCTTCAATGCCAAGATCTTCTCACAAGGAAAAAAAACCCCATAACTTGAAAAAAGTATGTTTGTAACGAAGATCTTCATTACAAATTCTGTACACATTGGTTGTTTGCAATGATTTTGTTTTTCCACTTGTTCCTCAGGCAGTAA
>NW_005076417.1:0-267 GCF_000277835.1 Geospiza fortis | reverse complement strand
ATATATTTAATATTCGCCCCTTAATTGGGAGAGTCAACTATTGCATTACTCATCTATAACAAACCCCTTTTCTTTTTCTATAAGTAATTTGGCTCGAACAATTAACTCAAAAAAATTTTTCTCTCCTTAAATGAGTCATACTAGCATCTGTTGATGTGGGCAAGGACAGTGGGAACAGAAGAAAAAAATCTTAGGTTTTTCCTAGACACACTTATTTGGACAAAAGGGCATTACAGAGGTCCAGTATGCCTTTGACTCCCATCTACC
>NW_005076416.1:0-267 GCF_000277835.1 Geospiza fortis | reverse complement strand
AAAAGAGAAAAAAAAAGAAAAAAAACCTAAAAAAGGACCCAAGCTAAATGCGCGCGATGAAGGCTGTTTTAAAACTTACACTTCATCAGCCAGATGTGGGTCAAGGGCCCGCTGGTATATGGTCTGCCTTGTCAGTCTCCTCGGACACTCATCCAGATCTCAGCTGTGAGGGTCGACTGATGCCCTTCAGAGTTGTTCTTCTGTAATGGAGGACTTTTCTTCAGGGGGTCTTGGCGAGCGAAGGCAGTAAAAATTTCAAGGAGAAAT
>NW_005076415.1:0-267 GCF_000277835.1 Geospiza fortis | reverse complement strand
GTGTGACACTGTGCAGTGTCCTGGGTGCCCTCTGTGGGGAGCAGATGGAATGAAACATGCCTGGCAAGGAGCAAATGGAATGGCACCCACTTCATGTAGCTACTACTGTAGTTACTAATCACACCCACCTGATGTAGGTACTACTGTAGTTACTAATGACACCCACCCGATGTAGTTACTGCTGCAGGTACTAATGACACTCACCTGATGTAGGTACTAATGACACCCACCTGCTGTAGCTACTAATGACACCCACCTGATGTAGTT
>NW_005076414.1:0-267 GCF_000277835.1 Geospiza fortis | reverse complement strand
TCCCTCCCTTTGGCAGAATTGAAAGGAATGGAGTACTCCATTCTTTCTGACACACCAGAAAAGCATCTCTGAAATTACAGCAGATGTGGAAGAAATGGCTAATAAATATCCCATAAATGATAGCGGCTTGGCTAGTGAAGGAGGAATCTGACATGCACACTAACAGTGTTTGACTCATGACTCCTGTCAGATGATGAACTTTCAAGTAATTAATGCATGATTTAAAATGTCTGCAAGATAGTTTGCCTTATATAGAACCTGTTTTTT
>NW_005076413.1:0-267 GCF_000277835.1 Geospiza fortis | reverse complement strand
GCATGTATTTCAAATAATGTGATGTTTCTAATTTTTCAGGAGATCTAAAAATGGATGTTTTCTTTCCCTTCACCTGACTGATTAAATGATAAGAGGGGAATATAAAAGAGAAATCTGAACTTGTAAAATTAGCTTACTCAAGAACTGTTATTCCTTTTCCACCCTTTTTCTCACAATGACTTTGTGCCCAACGTTGGGCGCCAAAATGTGTGCTGTTTGAAAAAAAACCAGTGGGAGATCTCAAGTCAGAGCTACAATTTAATAGGA
>NW_005076412.1:0-267 GCF_000277835.1 Geospiza fortis | reverse complement strand
TAGCTTTCCTGCAAATCCTTATGATCCCACAGTTTCTCAGAGACATCAGCTGGGATTACTAGAAGGTTTGCTCTGCTGGAGAGCCAAGGGGAGTTTACAGCATTTGTTCCTCTGCATCTTTGTCCCCTAACCAGATTTCCCCCAGAATGGTGTTATGGGAGAAGTTTGGAATTACTAGAAATTGATCAGCTTCATAGTTTTTCCCCTCTGTTTTTCAACTATTTCCAAATTCTTAGGATTACTCTTAAATATGCCCAGGAAAATTCC
>NW_005076411.1:0-267 GCF_000277835.1 Geospiza fortis | reverse complement strand
AAACTTGACCTCAGTGATACCTTACAGCAATACATTTCAAATTTTAGTGAGACAATGAGTGAAAGGTATTTTATTTTGCTTGCCTTAAATGTTTTTCTTCGGTTGAGACACAGTACCTCCTTAGATAAGGAAGGAAGAAAGAATAATGCATCTCTGTTTACATCTGTTACACCATTTATCATTACATAGACTTGACCTTATCCACTCCTCCACTCTTTTTTTAAATGACAAATCCTATCTCTCTCATCATAAAACCATGCCACATCT
>NW_005076410.1:0-267 GCF_000277835.1 Geospiza fortis | reverse complement strand
ACTGACAGACACAGCACTTCTACAAACTATAAAAGATCACTGTAATTTACACATTCTCTGAGTGTGTGAGAAGTTCTCCTCAAAAGCCAAGACATCAATCTTAAGTAACTTTCCTGGGAACTGAAAGAAAGGAGGCTCTTTGCCCACCACCATAATTCCTTGGTGACACTGGCTTCTAATTTATACTATTTCTTTGCTAGGTGTAATATAGGTACCTTTATTAGAGTGCACTGTATTATATATGCCTCAGGTTTTAGCTTTTATATT
>NW_005076409.1:0-267 GCF_000277835.1 Geospiza fortis | reverse complement strand
GAGAGCTACTCCATCTACGTGTACAAGGTGCTGAAGCAGGTGCACCCCGACACGGGCATCTCGTCCAAGGCCATGGGCATCATGAACTCCTTCGTCAACGACATCTTCGAGCGCATCGCGGGCGAGGCCTCGCGCCTGGCGCACTACAACAAGCGCTCCACCATCACCTCGCGGGAGATCCAGACGGCCGTGCGCCTGCTGCTGCCCGGCGAGCTGGCCAAGCACGCCGTGTCCGAGGGCACCAAGGCTGTCACCAAGTACACCAGC
>NW_005076408.1:0-267 GCF_000277835.1 Geospiza fortis | reverse complement strand
GGGAGTAAATGCCCTGGAAGGGGCAGGACCTAATGCCCAGCACAGCCACAAAGCCCAGATCAGCCTGACACGGCTGTAAAGGAATGGGATCCCTCTCTCAAATGCAGCCACAAACCGAAACACACCTGTCCCATTGGTTGACCACATTGATGACACCCCAATTTTCATAGGCTTTAGTGGTTTATGTTGGTTTCTTCGACACACACCTTCCAAGCAAATTCCTCCCAAACATCAACTCTTACTTTAAAGCTGCTGCCAAGGTCAGAT
>NW_005076407.1:0-267 GCF_000277835.1 Geospiza fortis | reverse complement strand
GCGGGTGTTTCCTTGTGTGGGACGGGGCTGAGCGAGCCGTCTGGCTCCGGGGTGTTATGAGGCTGTGAGCTTCGCCCGGCTCCGGGGTCGCTGGGCACGGCGAGGCGCCCGGGCGCCGGGCGACGACAGGGGGACAGGAGGTCTAGCACGGCTCTGGGCCGGTCTCGGCTCATCAGGTCAACCCGGCTCCGGGGCCGCCGAGGCCCGCCGTGCCGCCCGGGCTGCAGGCGGCGGTGAGGAGACACCAGGTCTACCCCGGCTCCGGCG
>NW_005076406.1:0-267 GCF_000277835.1 Geospiza fortis | reverse complement strand
CCACAGAGAGGCCTGAGATTTCCGCCTGGTGAGTTTCTCTGAAAGCACTCCTAATGCATCCCTGCATTGCTTGTGTGGTTTTCTTTTCATGACATGTTATTACAGCTGATGTGGAATGAGGACATGTGAGGGGAGTACATCTGTGTTCTAATTTTGTCATATGTTAAGAGATGTAAAAATGACCTTAGGAGCAGTCACATCTTCGTGGATCCGTGCATGTGATAAAAGACGGGAAGTGCATATCTTGACAGAGAGTTCATGAAAGTG
>NW_005076405.1:0-267 GCF_000277835.1 Geospiza fortis | reverse complement strand
TCTGGATTTGCTCCAACAGGTCCATGTGTTTCTTATGCTGGTGATCCCAGAGATGGGCACAATACTCCAGGTGGGATTTCCAGAGAGCAAAGGGAGAGTATCAGCTTCCTCACGCTGCTGGCCATGTATCTGTTGAAGCAGACCAGGAAACATTTGACTTTCTGGGCTGTGAGTGCATATTGCAGGTTCATGTTGAGCTTCACATCAACCAATGCCCCCAAGTCCTTCTCCTCAGGGAGAAGCTATTACTTTACATCCATGCTTGTA
>NW_005076404.1:0-267 GCF_000277835.1 Geospiza fortis | reverse complement strand
TTAAGTTGTGAAGGACCTTTAAGATTATCAAGTCCATTGTTAAATTACAGTTATGATTAAGAATTTGTTTTCACTAGAAATTGTTACATCATTTCCTATTTATACATTTGAAGTAAAATATTGAAGTTAATAATAAAAATAGCAGGACATTATTAACCAAATCAAGTATCTGGGTAGAAAGGAAGTTTATTTATATTAGGGCATGAATGAGAAAGAAGTTGTGGATCAGTATCTGAAATCAACTAATGAGTGTTGTCTCTGGTGACA
>NW_005076403.1:0-267 GCF_000277835.1 Geospiza fortis | reverse complement strand
AAAGCCAGATTAATATGGGCCATGTGTTTCATGAGATGGGCTCTCTGCTTTCCACACGCCACCATGTGGGACATAGACAGTGCTAGAGGTCATTTTAAGCTCAAATCCATTTGTAACACCCATAACATTTGTAACAGCACAGAGCTGTTCTGAACTGTTTACAACTTTTCTCTGAGAAAAACCTTCCCTTACAAAGGGGTTAAAACATATGTCTGAAATACAATCATATACATTTTTCATTTTTCGCAATTTCCTTCTCTCTCTCTC
>NW_005076402.1:0-267 GCF_000277835.1 Geospiza fortis | reverse complement strand
GGCCTTGGATTATCTGCTTGCTGGCCAAGGAGGAACCTGGGCAATCATGGAACAGGAATGTTGAACTGCTCTCAATGATGGGTTTGAAGGCCAACAGTCAGGAATCACCTTGACAGAAAAAGCAGTACAAGAGTGGCAGCAACAAGAAAATTCTTCTTGGTGGGATTGGCTTCATGGCTTCCATATTGGAGGCTGCGCTGAAATAAATTTGTGGCAGTGCCTGTCATCATTGTAGTGCGTGCACTTGGTGTGTTGTGATTCCATGTT
>NW_005076401.1:0-267 GCF_000277835.1 Geospiza fortis | reverse complement strand
AAAAAAAAAATCACAAATCAAAAGGTATAATTGTATTCCAGAATGCTCTCACTGGGGTTCAGCTCTAAACTACCATACTAAAGGCATAAGCCTGAATAAAATAGCAATTAACAGACCTTAAGGATGAGAACATAATATGAATATTCCTAGATATTAAAAGGCTACAGAGTTATTGATACTAGAACAGCTTGAATGCATGGAGATATGGAGCTCAGGTGATAGTAAGAAGCAGCATCTTCAGCTTAAGCCAAAAAAGAACATAAAAAA
>NW_005076400.1:0-267 GCF_000277835.1 Geospiza fortis | reverse complement strand
CCTAATGCATCCCAGGACACCACTGGCCTTCCTTTCAAAGATGATTGAGAGTGGTTTAGGAATAACATCAGCCATCTCCCTCAGCACTCATGGGAGCATCTCATCAGGGCCCATGGATATGTCGGTGTCAAGTTTACCTAAGTGATCTCTAACCCAATCCTCCTCAATCATAAGAAAGTCTGTCTTTCTCCAGACTTTCTCTGTTGCCTCCAGAAACTAGGATTCCTGAAGGCTGGTCTTAGCAGTAAAGACTGAAGCAAAGAAGGC
>NW_005076399.1:0-267 GCF_000277835.1 Geospiza fortis | reverse complement strand
ACCCCAAAATATCAAACCCCAAAAAACCTCCAAAAACACCCAAAACCCCAAAAAAACACCACAAACCCCCAAAATCGCCAAAACCCCCAAAAAATCAAACCCCAAAAAATCAAACCCAAAAAATATCAGACTCACAAACCCCAAAAATCGCCAAAAACCCCAAATCAAAACCCTCCAAAAAATCCCAGAAACCCTAAACCAAAACGCAAACCAAAAAATCCAACAACTCCTTTAAAACCTCCAAAACCCCCTCAAACCCCCCCAAAA
>NW_005076398.1:0-267 GCF_000277835.1 Geospiza fortis | reverse complement strand
CTTCATGGCTCTCCTCTGGACCTGCTCAAGTAGGTCTATGTCTTTCTTGTGTTGAAGACCCCAGAACTGGACACAGAACTCATGACTTTCACAAGAACAGAGAGCAGGGGGAGAGAATCACTGCTCTTGACCTGTCAGCCAAACTGCTTTTGGTGCAGCCCAGTGTGCAGTGGGCTTGCTTGTCAAGATCTCCATGGATAGCATCCCTTCACTCGAGTTCTTTGACTGCAACACCAAGCCTGGTGTCATCCACAAACTTGCTGAGGG
>NW_005076397.1:0-267 GCF_000277835.1 Geospiza fortis | reverse complement strand
GTGTTGTTTCGTGTCCTATAGCGACAGAACAAGAAACAGAAAAACTTGAGATAAAATTGTAACACAGCACAATAACAGGTCTTTCCTAATGTTTTTTGTAAAGTGATATTTAACGGAGTTGCTTCTGCTTTTTAGTTGCAGAACCAGGCATAGATCATCAAGAAAATGCAATTCCTATGTACTTACATTTATAAAAGTATTCTGCTGAGGTATTTGTAGATTCATAGACTGATTTGGGCGGGAAGGGACCTCAAAGATCATAGATTT
>NW_005076396.1:0-267 GCF_000277835.1 Geospiza fortis | reverse complement strand
TTATTTACAGTAAGACAAATAGTGCACATAAGCCCTTGGCACCTGTGAAATGAGATACAAAATACATTTTGCTTTGAGCATACAATCTGTGATATGTCTAGTATGAGACTATAGCTTTAGGAGTTACTTGTAAAATGTTTATGGGAACTGGTGAGTATCCTAGAATTTTAGACTTGTGTACTCTGGAAGAGACTTTTTGAGGTAGAGTCCAGCTATTATCCTAGCACTGCCAAGCCCACAACTAAATCATGTCCCTAAGTGCCACAT
>NW_005076395.1:0-267 GCF_000277835.1 Geospiza fortis | reverse complement strand
CCCTTTAAATTTGATTTTTCCCCCTTTTAATTTCATTTTTTCCCCTTTTAAATTTGATATTTTTCCCCATTTAAATTTCATTTTTCCCCATTTAATTTGATTTTTTTTTCCGAGTGGGACGAAGTTAAAATCGATTTTTTCCTTCTTTTTCGCGGCGTTTTTTAATTTGAATTCGAATTCTTTAGAACTTCATTTCTTCTTTTCATTTCTCCTTATTATTTTATATCTCTTATCTTATTTTTTTTCCATTCTTTTATTTTCATTTTT
>NW_005076394.1:0-267 GCF_000277835.1 Geospiza fortis | reverse complement strand
CATCCTGAGGGAGCCCTTCACTCGACCCTCTCCAGTTGCTCCTTGCCTTTCTAATATTGAGCTCAGAACTGGAGAGAGCACTCCAGATGGAGCCTCCTGGCCACAAGGGCCTCAAACTGGATTTTACTCCTCTGATCATGACCCTCTGAGCTCTGTATTCTATTAGTTCTTGATCCACCACACTGTTCATTCATGTAACCCACATTTCCTGGCCTTGCCTATGAGGATATTATGGGAATAAGTGTCAAAAGCCTTGCTGAAGTCAAG
>NW_005076393.1:0-267 GCF_000277835.1 Geospiza fortis | reverse complement strand
TGGGATGGAAAACCCACCTCTGCCCTAACCGCAGGGGTACATGAATTGAGAGGAAGAACAACCGCCAACAGAAATTCTTCAAGGATAATCCAGTTTCCAGTGGGCAAGTCTTCAGACAGAATGGAAGGGCTGAATGTTATTCCTGATCCTCTTGAAGAGATCTCTAGTTCATGTTTACAAGAACTGAGCAATGACTGCCATGACCAGAACTACAGGGGCCCTGCCTCCAGCCATGTGGAAGAAAGGGACAATCAGATCTCTTGGACT
>NW_005076392.1:0-267 GCF_000277835.1 Geospiza fortis | reverse complement strand
TGAAGATATTGGGGACATCAGGGGACACAGAGAGGCATGGAGGGACCCAGAAGGACACCAGGGGACACCGGGGGACATGGGGGGACATGGGGAGAGGGGGTTTGGGGGACTTTGGGACAGTTTTGAGGAGTTTTGGGGTCAATGGACATCAATGGCAACAATGCGCCATCAAGACATGGAGGGACATGGGGGGACAAAAAGGGGCAGGTGGGGACATCGGGGGTCACCAAAAGGCACAAAGGGACGTGAGGGGACACGAGGGGACAC
>NW_005076391.1:0-267 GCF_000277835.1 Geospiza fortis | reverse complement strand
AGGATGCAGCCCAGGCAGAAGCGGTGGTGACAGGGCAGAGCAGAAGTCACATCCTTCCGAGAGTCCTGGCAGATGGGGCAGTCGCCGTCTGTCTCTGTGGCCATTCCAGGAGTGATGGCTCCGGGACTGGCACCGAGATCTGCCAGGAACAGGCCCTGCCCAGCACCAGAGAGGCCTGGCTTGATCCTCTCAGCCTTGCCCGCTTGCTCAGTATTGTTCAGGCTGGAGCCAGAATGGCCCTGCCGGTGTCTGAATGGAAGCAGTGAG
>NW_005076390.1:0-267 GCF_000277835.1 Geospiza fortis | reverse complement strand
GATACCATGGTGATGATGAAGGTGCCAAGCTCCTCAATTCCCCGCCAAGGAGGCACCAAACCGCCCCGGGAAGGCCGAGAGGCAGATCAGCAATGGTGCCGGTGGCTGCCAGGGAGAGGCAGGGCCGCAGCCCAGGGCGGATCAGTGGCACCTCCGGCTCGCCCTGGTCACTTCTCCAGCCCATCCCTGCCCCAGCCCCAAACTGGGCCCATCTCCCTGTTCCCAGGGAGCCCAGAGCAGGAGCCGGGGAGTGCAGAGCCCACAGAG
>NW_005076389.1:0-267 GCF_000277835.1 Geospiza fortis | reverse complement strand
AGAGGGTGGGAAAAAGGGGGAAAGGATGGGAAAGCTTCTGCTCCTCCCTGTCCCAGGTGGGACCATCCCCGCCCCTGCCCCCACTCCTGACAGACAGGGAAGGGGAAAAGGGGGAATGGGAGGGGGAAAGGAAGGGAATCCCATGGATTTTGGGGGTCCCAGGTACTCACCCACTGCTCGCTCTGGGGTGAGGGACCCTCCCTCTGCACACAGGGCTGGATGTGGCTCCTGCCCCCCGGCCTGGGCTGGGGGCTCCTGGGGTTTGGG
>NW_005076388.1:0-267 GCF_000277835.1 Geospiza fortis | reverse complement strand
TTGATCCTCATTGCAGGGAGGGCTGCATCCTCATTCCAGAGAAGTATTCACCCTCATTCCAGCAAGGATCTGATCTTCACTCCCAGGGAAGGTTTGATCCTCATTCCAAGGAGGGTTTGATCCTTGCTAACACGGAGGATTTGATCCTGACTCCAGTAAGGATTTGATCTTCCCTCATTCCCAGTGAGGATCTGATCCTTGCTCCCATTGAGGATTTGATCCTTGTTCACAGGGAGGGTTTGATCCTCACTCCAGTAAGGATTTGAT
>NW_005076387.1:0-267 GCF_000277835.1 Geospiza fortis | reverse complement strand
TTGTCTAGCTATAGCGTGACAGAAAATTCCTGGTGTATAATATTCAACCCAGTCTAACCAGTCTCCTGGTGGCTGGTGCAATGCTTGCTCAGCAGATGGGCACCATTGAGATAGTTGTAACAAAAGCGATCGTGTGGTAATTGTCAGCTTCTCTTGCAGTCTTTCTCGGACTTGTTCACTTAGCTGATAATGATTCATCCAGAGCAGGTTTTGTCCATCTAGCGGGAACCCATAAGGTGCCTGTTGGAGTAAGTACACAAATATAAC
>NW_005076386.1:0-267 GCF_000277835.1 Geospiza fortis | reverse complement strand
TTTGGTCACTGGCAGAAAATAGAGCTGATAATTATTGGTTAATTATTATTTCTCTACTTATCACCAATGGATGGGAAGAGAGTGCATTTTGTCTGCATTAATCCACCCTGACAAATGCAGTTTGAAAATGTTTCAAAAACCTGGATCAGCCCTATTTTACTAATTCAATACCCTCGAAGTTCACTGCCTCCACATTGTTTTGAGGCTTGATTTTTTCAAATTTTTCTCAGCACCTTTTAATTCTGATAAACCATCCTAGAGAGGATT
>NW_005076385.1:0-267 GCF_000277835.1 Geospiza fortis | reverse complement strand
CTTGCAGTAACTTCATCTCAGCATCATTTTTTTGTTCATCTGTGAGTTCATTTTTGGGGGCCATGTCATAAAGGTTTCAAATCAAGATATGTGACATCTTGTGCTTGCACCTATTGGTCAAGTCAAGAACCCTCTCATGAGAAATGAGCTTGGTGTGAAATTACTTGATGTTTTTATAAAAATTTAATGGATTTTGCCTGAAATGTCTCCCTGTTTTTCTCAATGTTGTTCTAACAATTTCTTTTTCCCTTTAATTTCTATAGGCTG
>NW_005076384.1:0-267 GCF_000277835.1 Geospiza fortis | reverse complement strand
GGATCCCTGCTGGAACCTGCTGTGGAAACCTGTTGGTTTCATGTGTTCTCTCTGTATATAATAATCAAGATGTAGCCTTTGCTAAATCCAGATTACACAGCTGTAATTAGCCCTGAAGAACAGAAAACACAAAGTGATTTCTGATAAGAGGTAAATTCTTACTGTGGCCATGATGTCATTCAAGTGGATTTTCAGAGCTGTTCTGGTGCTGAATGTCTTATCCTTTGACAGGAGTAGACTAATGTCACTGTCATGTTTTCTGAAAAA
>NW_005076383.1:0-267 GCF_000277835.1 Geospiza fortis | reverse complement strand
GTCCCCTCTGGTGCCACGGTCCCCTCCTGGCTCGTGGCATGTCCCTGCTGGTGGAGGAGCCCTGCTGGTGCTGCTGCCTGCGTTCATCAACGCCGGTCCTTGCTCCCCAGCAGGGAGAGACTAAAGTCACTGCTTTGGGCAGCTCGTGCGAACGAGTTTAACGCTTACTCACCTCTATCCCAGACCTCTTAAAACCCACCCAGCAAGACCATAAAGTCACCTCATCTACAGAGGTGAGCAGGTCTGAGCGAACAGAAGGTCGGCTTT
>NW_005076382.1:0-267 GCF_000277835.1 Geospiza fortis | reverse complement strand
CCACAAAATGCAAGTTAGGAAATTATCAGGTCCCATCCACAACGCTCATGGTGTTTCTTTAGCCTGGTGGTGCACACACTTTTTGGGTTGTTTTCCTCTCCTCTCCACTCCCTGGGTTACTTTTCCTGCATCCTTGCTCCTGTGTAACTTCCCAAAAAACTCCCCAAAATCTGTGCTCTGAAGGCTGACCCTGCTCCCAGAAACACCACAGGCCCAGGGGGAGTTTGAACCCTGAGCTGCTCCTGATTTAGGAAAAGCAGGGTGCAG
>NW_005076381.1:0-267 GCF_000277835.1 Geospiza fortis | reverse complement strand
TTTTTTTCTACGAGGTACTGATTCGTTGCCTAACGTGTCATTGTGGGACTTTCAACACTTGGGTAAAATGAATTCTTTAAGAACTGCTCCAGTGGTGTGTATACATAATGTCATGTCTCTGTACACATATTATTGCTGCCTTTAATTGGCCCTGTTTTCTGCCACTCTTTGTGCTTCAAGAAGTGTCTTGCTTAGTAAGGAGCTCCCAAGTGCTCCATTGCATCAGTCAGAACTTCCCTTTCCAGTGAAGGAGATGCTGGGATATTG
>NW_005076380.1:0-267 GCF_000277835.1 Geospiza fortis | reverse complement strand
CCTTCTTCCAGGCTGAGCCCCCTCAGCCTCTCTAATGCTCCAGCTCCATCACCAGATCCATTGCCCTTCTCTAGACATGCTCTGACACTTCCATGTCCATTTTGAAGTGGGAGACCCAGAACTAGAAAAAGGACTTATGGTGTGGGCCTCACCCACGCCAGGGGGACAATCCCTTCCCTGGTCTGGCTGCCCTACTGGTTACAGGCCATGATGATACAGGCCAGGATGTCCTTGACGTTCTTGGCCACCTGGTGCTCATGTTCAGCT
>NW_005076379.1:0-267 GCF_000277835.1 Geospiza fortis | reverse complement strand
CATGCATGTGGGCAACTTGAGTTTTATTGAAGGCTCATTTCTACAGGACACTGGCATAAGCTTTCTGTGCATGTCAGATCTTCTTTCATAGGGTAGGAGCAATAGCAGTTCCCCTCAGGAGGGAAGGATAAGGACAAAGAAATTTCACAGGCTTCTCTGTGAAACTTCAGATTTTGCACTCCTCTGTTCACTGCAGATACTTTGTGCTCTCTTCCTGTACAGTCTAGTGACTTCCTGATCCCACTTAACTGCCTGTAGTTTCAACAC
>NW_005076378.1:0-267 GCF_000277835.1 Geospiza fortis | reverse complement strand
GGGGGTCCCGGTGCTGGTGCCGGCAGAGCCCCGGCGCTGGGCCGGGGTGCGTGGGGCCCTCCCTGGGGGCGTTGGGCTGCCCGGGGCAGGCGCTGCATCCTCAGCCCGGAGCCACGGGGGGATCGCCCGGGACCGGCGGGCTGGGGGCTGGGAGAGCGGAGAGGGCGGCACCGGAGCTGGGGGAGCCTCTGCAGCCTGCGGGGTCGGACACCCCGATAAGGGGGACCCCGGGAGCCCGGAACGGGGAGCCCGGATAGGGGGAACCCC
>NW_005076377.1:0-267 GCF_000277835.1 Geospiza fortis | reverse complement strand
AGAAGAACAGAATCAATAGCAAGACTGTTTGAAAGATTAATTTATTTGAACCATTACCAGTTAAAGCAGCCATTATGAGAAAGTAATATCAACTTTCAGGTGAATAGTTTGTTGACCGGCTCTAAATATTTGCAAAAATTAAACACCACTAGAACACTCCCTCTGATGGTACTTCATATTTCTAAGATGAATTGGGGTTTGTACCTAATGACTGTTCTCACAATTAATACATTTTTTATGCACAAACCCTCAAAGTCAAGATGCTGA
>NW_005076376.1:0-267 GCF_000277835.1 Geospiza fortis | reverse complement strand
TTGGAAAAGAGAAGAGCACAACAAGAGTGAGCTGGCTGGGCAGGGTACAAGGGCTCCAGTAAGATGAGGGAGAATGCAAAGAGGTATCCTCTAGAATTAAAGAGTTCTGATAGTGAAGGCGTACACTAGCATGTCAGAGGCCTTCTTAAATGATTTACAGCACACAGATGCAAAAGCAGAGCTAAATGGAGGCTGTAGAGCTCTGTTAAAGCCATCTGTGATAGCCAGAAACAGTACAATATCCACAGTCATGTCAACCACCCCCCC
>NW_005076375.1:0-267 GCF_000277835.1 Geospiza fortis | reverse complement strand
TAAATCAAAATGGATTTCTACTCTGTAGAATTTCTACTCTGTCTCAGCAGGACAGAATTCATATGATGAAGAGACATTTCTATGAGTTTTTCAGATGGGCAAAGGCTCATGGGTTTTTCAAGGATATGAGATTCTCACTGGACCTGAGAGCCTGGCAACCACTGGATCTCTATTTTAGGGAGAAGTACGGGCGGGGTGAAGGGGTGTCTGGAATTTTTTCCAGTATATGCAGCACTTTTCTCTGTTTTGAGGAAGTGACACCCCCTT
>NW_005076374.1:0-267 GCF_000277835.1 Geospiza fortis | reverse complement strand
GAAAAGACCTCCAAGATCAAGTCCAACATCCATGGAGAGGCCAGGGTGAGCCTGAGCAGCAGTCTGAGGGTTTTTAGAGTGCAGAGTAAAGCCAGACCCTTCATGCCCATGTTTGACAGAGGGATATTTGCTGGCGTGCTGTGACTTTCCATCACTCAGCATTCCCAGCACAGCTTCCCTGGCACAGACAGCTCCAGGCCAGAAATCATTTAGCTCCAAGTCATGAGGAGGTGACAGCTGGCCCAGAAACGAGGTGAGCAGTGTCAC
>NW_005076373.1:0-267 GCF_000277835.1 Geospiza fortis | reverse complement strand
GCCCATCCCAGTGCTCCCAGTTCCCCCATTGCTCCCATTGCCCCCAGTGCCATCCCCCTGCCGCCTGCCATGTCTCCGGGCTCTTTGTCACTTTGTCACCTCGGTGCCACCGCAGGGACAGCGCGTGGCATCGTCATCTCCACGGGTGACCGCACCGTCATGGGCCGCATCGCCTCGCTGGCCTCGGGGCTGGAGGTGGGCCGGACGCCCATCGCCATGGAGATCGAGCACTTCATCCGCCTCATCACCGGCGTCGCCGTCTTCCTC
>NW_005076372.1:0-267 GCF_000277835.1 Geospiza fortis | reverse complement strand
AGCCAGACAGACACACAGCAAGTGCCCGGGCACTGCCAGCCCGGCACATCCCTGCTGCTGTTATCACAGTGCTCCCAGGCACAGCACAGCCAGCTGATAAAGTAGCACAGCAGCAGGGAGAGCAAAATCTAGCCACTAATGAGCACTGGACTCTCATGTACAGTCAGGCAAGCAAGGCTCCTGACAAGCACCTGCCAATTAATGGCTAATCAGCAATTACAGCTATACATTCAATCCAGCACATTCCAGTCAAACCTGTTGTTATCT
>NW_005076371.1:0-267 GCF_000277835.1 Geospiza fortis | reverse complement strand
TTCAGGGAGAGAAGTCCTTCCCCTGCTACGCTGTGGGGTCCCTTCCCATGGGAGACAATTTTTTGTGAACTCCAATGTGGTTCCAATCTCACAAGCAGCAGTCCTCCCAAAACTGCTGTAACGTGAGCCCCTCCCACAGGCAAACAATCCTCCCAAAACTGCTGCGGCCTGGGTCACTCTTCCATGGCATGCAGTCCTCTAAGAATAGGCTGCTCCAGACTGGAACCAGGGGCCCCCACGCTCCACCAGGTCTCCCATTGGATCACA
>NW_005076370.1:0-267 GCF_000277835.1 Geospiza fortis | reverse complement strand
CACACCTGGACTGTGACACACATGGACACTGCCAGCACAATCATAACCCAGCCCTTGTATCTCCTGCTGACAAACACTTCTGTCTCTGCAATGTGCAACTCCAACGTTTGCTATGAGCAGTTGCAGGGCACAGGAAGAGCCTCCTGGAGCCCATCCTCCCTCTGTTTGATAAGGTAGCTGAGGAGCTGAGCATCAACTGCAGCTCAGAGTGGCACAATCTGCCCTGCAATTCCCCTCACCACTTTTTTGATTTGTTTTTTTTTTTTT
>NW_005076369.1:0-267 GCF_000277835.1 Geospiza fortis | reverse complement strand
AGGGTGTTGGCAAGGCCCTGCAAAAGTACTGTATTGGGGCCGTGGTTATCTTTGTGTCTCCACTCGAGCAGGGTCCTTGTGGGTACCTGCTAAATGGACTCGGCCAGCAGTGACCCCTGATCCTCCGGGCTCTGCAGACGAACAGCAACCACAGCCATCAGGGAGAGACTCCGCGACTGCTGCCGACAATCAGGCCTAGAATTGATTGCCAGATGGCTGAATTAGAAGTTCATCGCATGAGACTGTTGGTCGGGGACATTATTAAAG
>NW_005076368.1:0-267 GCF_000277835.1 Geospiza fortis | reverse complement strand
ACCCTCACCCTGCCACTGCCACCCTGTCGTTGTCACAGATGTCATTGTCACTGGTGTCACCCCAGGCTGTGTCACCAAACTGCCACTGCCAGATTGTCACTGTCATTGTCACTGGTGTCACTGTCACTGTTCCAGGTGTCCCTGTCACCGGTGTCGCCTCCCCATCACCCTCACCCTGCCACTGCCACCCTGTTCCTGTCACCGTGTCACCCTCATCATCACTGGTGTCACCTTAAGCTGTGTCACCCCTGCCACCGTCACTGTGTC
>NW_005076367.1:0-267 GCF_000277835.1 Geospiza fortis | reverse complement strand
CGTCTGTCCGCCATTTTCCACGCCTCGCCCGGGAAAATTTAACAAAAAATTTGTTAATAAATTCCATAACGAGTTTAATCGATTGGAATGAAATCGTTAACGCGGGTAAAATTAATTGCAGTTAATTTAATCATTAGTGAAGTTAATGAGATTGAAAACGAAGCCACGCCTCTTTCGTCGTGGCACCGCCCATACCTCCCCACACCTTAACGCCAATGGTTCAACCCTCACCGTAGCCACGCCCCCACCTCATCCCAGAGCCAATCA
>NW_005076366.1:0-267 GCF_000277835.1 Geospiza fortis | reverse complement strand
ACCTGGCCTTGGATCCTTCTGGACCCACACTGGACATTGCCTCAGCTCACCAAGGACCCTTCTAGACCCAGCCTTTCCTCAGTTCACCAAGGATCATTCTGGACCCCATACTGGACCTGGCCTTGGCTCACCAAGGATTCTTCTGGACCCATGGTGGAGCCAGCCTTGGATCCTATTGGATCCATGTTGGACCTTCCCTTGGTTCTCCAAGGATCCTTCTGGATCCACATTAGACCCTTTCTTGGTTCTCCAAGGATCCTTCTGGAC
>NW_005076365.1:0-268 GCF_000277835.1 Geospiza fortis | reverse complement strand
GTTCCCAATCTAGAGAAACTACATTACTAGTTGAAGTCTGGTAAAACCCCTCTAAATAAACTCGTTCATCCCCTCCATCTATCTAGTGATTTACTGGATTCACGAACTCCCAGGGGTCAAGTCCGAACCACTGAGGCAGTGGAATCTCTTCAGTTCGTCTAGCTATGGTTAAAATATGCACGGTCTACACAAACACATTTAAACATGCTATGTGTCCTCACCTACATTTCTCCGCTTGCTCTGCTTCTTCCCAGCTGCTTCCCCAGGG
>NW_005076364.1:0-268 GCF_000277835.1 Geospiza fortis | reverse complement strand
AGCAAGGAGGGCATAAATCTTACCATTTCTTGTCTCAGTTGCTTAAGGGAAAGTTTACAATGGGACCTAATGGATGCAGTCCCAGGAATTTAGACCTGAAATCATTAAATATCTGACACACCTGCATACAGCAGCCCAACTTCTGCCTTGTTCTTCATCAGTAGTAAATAGATTCTGTGGGACTCAGAGACTTAATAATCTAGGTTAGCCATTGGGCTCTTATTCCATTATATCAGGACTTGAAGTTTCATCCTTTGAGCCTTACAGA
>NW_005076363.1:0-268 GCF_000277835.1 Geospiza fortis | reverse complement strand
CTCTGTGACACCACAGCGGTGGCAGCCACGATGTTCCCCACTCTGTGACACTACAGGTGTGGCAGTACCATGTCCCCTCTCTATGAGACCACAGCAGTGGAAATTCCAATGTTCCCCTCTCTGGGACACCACAAGGGTAGCAGCTCCAAAATTCCACTCTTTATGACCTCATAGCAAGGGCTGCCCCAACGTTCCCTTCTCTGTCACACCAGAGCAATAGCAGCACCAACATTCCCCTCTGTGTGACACCACAGTGGTGGCAATCCTG
>NW_005076362.1:0-268 GCF_000277835.1 Geospiza fortis | reverse complement strand
GCTTAGAAAATCTTAAAAAAACAGGATCACACCCACATGATGCTGCATCGTAACAGTGCTTATCGTTCACCTGGAACAGTGGAATTTATCTTCATAACAAACAGTTCTCCTTTGATAGATACCTAGTGCACTTCACACACAGCACTGAGCCAGCAATAAGGCTATTCAGTCTCTCTGTCTTTCCCCCCATCCCAAGTGTCCTATATTTTTGTCATTTACATTGAAATCCAGTCATTCCTTGACTGTGGTATTTTCTGGGTCCCCAGGA
>NW_005076361.1:0-268 GCF_000277835.1 Geospiza fortis | reverse complement strand
TCTTGAAAATCGTAACAACATATCGCACAGGGAGCCCAGCAAGAGGAGTGTTCTGACACAAGTTCTGCATCTCTGTTGGACCTATTTTTCCTTCAGCTGAAGCATGTGATTAATAATTTTGGGAGATGACTGAATGGAAATGCTCTTCCTTCACTGCAGCACTGAGTCAGCAGTGACATGACAGTAAACTCAGTTACACACTGACCAAGGGTAGCTCATCTCCCTCAGCCTCATTGTCTTAGGCTGGAAATGGAGGTGTGTGTTCTGT
>NW_005076360.1:0-268 GCF_000277835.1 Geospiza fortis | reverse complement strand
AGGCTGACAGACACCTTGATAGAACCTCCTTTCAGGCAGTTGTAGAAAGCTACTGCAGGATCTCTTCCCATTATATCTTTTGCCCCTTAAAGACGTAACAGTGGTCTAGTTTTCTCTCAATAGATTATAACATTTGGCTGTAGATAGATAGGGACGATAGCTGAAGTAAAATTTCATCATTAAATGAAATATACCTTTGTGTATTTAAGCTTAGAATTCATTCACATTTTAGTTCTTCACTTGCAACATGTCGAGTTTTGACCCTCAG
>NW_005076359.1:0-268 GCF_000277835.1 Geospiza fortis | reverse complement strand
ATGCGATTTGATGCGGTCGATCCAGAAGCCGTCGTCCTTGAGGCGCCCGGTGCGGCCCAGCAGCTCCTTCAGCTGCCCCAGCGTGAAGGGACGCACCTGGAAAAGGGGGCGTGGTCAGGAGAAAAGGGGCGTGGTCAGAAAAGGGGGAATGGTCAAAAAAAGGGTGTGGTCAGGTGAGGCCACACCCAAAAAAAATCCGAAAAAATTTGGGTTAAAATTGAGCAAAACGGCTCCAAATACACAAAATAATTCCCCAAAAAATCTTTTC
>NW_005076358.1:0-268 GCF_000277835.1 Geospiza fortis | reverse complement strand
TTCCAAAGCAGTGTCAATGTTCAGACAGAAGGACAAAGAGAGGTTTTAGCAGGACTGGCCAAGTTTTGGTGGGGATGGAGCCTGCTCTCCCCCATCAGAGCCTGCTGGCTCTGCCTTTCTGTCTGCACGGGTGGCACAGCCCCGGCCGTGGCAGAGCAGCCTCCTGTGCCCCCGCAGTGGGGCTCAGCAGCACTTGAAGCCGCTCTGACCCTGCACTGCCCAAGGGCTGCTCTGGCAGCGCCCTCAGCTCTCTCTTGCCCCTTTCCCT
>NW_005076357.1:0-268 GCF_000277835.1 Geospiza fortis | reverse complement strand
GCAGTTCAGCTGCTGGCAGGAACCTCTCCTTCCACTGGGCCTGGCAGAGCAGGCACTCGGAGAGGTCCTCGTTGAGTTAGACAGATAAATGAGGAAGAGAGGGGCTTTCTGTCGATAATTTTCAAGCTGCTGTTTATTCCTTCCCCTAAGGGAGTGAACAGGTGGTACAAACTGTAGCAAGCTGGGAGGAAGCAGAAGCAGAAGAGCACAGAGTAAAGGGATACAGAAAATTATGAAGGGAGGCTGACTCTGGGGAGGAGTCAGCCTA
>NW_005076356.1:0-268 GCF_000277835.1 Geospiza fortis | reverse complement strand
TCTTGCTGCCAGCACCCCCTGAAGCTGTGACTGTGCTGTGCCAGGCTCTATCTGCCCTGGCATTTCCACCCTGGGCTATATCTTCCATCAGTGCCAGTCAGGGCCATGTGGGCACTGAGCTGGCCAGGCCAGAGATGCCCTGATTAACCCAATCAGCCCTTTGCACATGGTTTCCTGGCTGCTGGGCACAGCTGCCTGCAGGCTATAAAAGCAGCTCCTGGCCAGGGGCAAACTCAGGATTGCACCCAAGTGGGCAAAGATGTGCCAG
>NW_005076355.1:0-268 GCF_000277835.1 Geospiza fortis | reverse complement strand
AAAATCCAGACATTTCCCAGCAAAAATCCAGAAATTTCCTCCCTAAAAATCCAGAATTTCCTCCCCCCAAAGACCAAATCTGGTCTTTCTCCAAAAATCCAGAAATTCCCCCCAAAATCCCGATACTTCCCCAAAACAATCCAGCCCCAAGCCCCCCTCGCCCCTCTCACCCCCCAGCCCCAGAATCCCCCAATGCCCAAAGGCCGCCCGGAATGCCCGGAATCCCCGGGATGCCGGGATTGCCCCAGATCTCCCTGGGTGCAGAGCA
>NW_005076354.1:0-268 GCF_000277835.1 Geospiza fortis | reverse complement strand
CCTTACCCACATCAACAGATGCTAGCACGACTCATTCAAATTTTTCATTTCTGAGAAGTGAGAGTAAATTATTAGAATCGAAGAAAAGGGTTAATTGTTCAAGCCAAATGACCTATAAAAAGAAAAAAGGGGGGTTTGTTATAGATGAGTAATGACTGGCTCTCACAATTAAGGGGTGAACGTTATATGTATGTTAAAAGAAGTTTTAAAAATGTACAGTTTTGTTACTGCCGTGTGTTTTCCCCCAGTATTGTTATCATGGGATGGT
>NW_005076353.1:0-268 GCF_000277835.1 Geospiza fortis | reverse complement strand
AGTGTTATCCAAAAGTGGGAAGGTGGACAAAAAAGCAAAAGGTGCTGATGATAATGTAGCTGTTGGAGGAGTTGGTTTGGGAGAGATACAGCAGTGTCTTCACTCCTGAGAGCCCTTAAAATGGAGATTGAACTACTCTGTTTCAATGCTACTGCCATCCACCAGGTGATCTGCTCTAGAGTAAGAGGAAGATTAAGCCAGGTAATTGAAATAGCTCTTGTTACCATGAAAAAACTACTGGTATCTGTAGCCATGATATTTTCTGAAA
>NW_005076352.1:0-268 GCF_000277835.1 Geospiza fortis | reverse complement strand
CAGCTGGAATCGGAGCTGCAGAACATGAGGCAGTACGTGGAGGAGTTCAAAACCAAGTGAGTGCGAGGACAGACAGGGAGGCACGAGGGGGAGGGCGGAGCTGATGTGGAGACCCCACGGGTGGAGGGACCACTGCAGGTGAGCACCCCCAGGGGTCTCAGAGGGGGTCTCAGAGTCTCACCTTGTCCTGCCCCACCACAGGTATGAGGAGGAGATCAACCGTCGCACGGCTGCTGAGAACGAGTTTGTGGTGCTGAAGAAGGTGAGT
>NW_005076351.1:0-268 GCF_000277835.1 Geospiza fortis | reverse complement strand
GAGAGTTGGGATTGCTCAACCTGGAGATGAGGATTTGGGGAGAACCTATTGTGTTTCAGCATTTGAAAGGGGCTTAAAAGACAGATGAGGACAGACTTTTTAGCAGGGTTTGTTGTTTTAGGACAAAGCATAATGGTTTTAAATGAAAGGAGGGTATACTCAGACTAGATATAAGGAAGAAATATTTTACAATGCAGGCGATGACACACTGGAACAGGTTGCTCAAAGAATTGGTAGATGTCCAGTCCCTGGAAACATTCAAGGTCAG
>NW_005076350.1:0-268 GCF_000277835.1 Geospiza fortis | reverse complement strand
CATGAGAGGCAACATTTAGCCCTGGGGATCCTGAGGCAAAGCTGGGAACCTGGAGGAGACCTGTGCTATTTCTCCAAACAGCTGGACAAGGTGAGCAAAGGATGGCCGGGATGCTTGTGAGCGGTTGCTGCAACTGTTCTACTGATCCAAGAAGCCAGGAAGCTCATGAATGGACAGCATATTAATGGTTTTGTCCCTCACATGGTGATATCAATATTAGAGCAAAAGGGGGAGCAATGGCTATCCCCCAGCAGGATGCTCAAATACC
>NW_005076349.1:0-268 GCF_000277835.1 Geospiza fortis | reverse complement strand
CCGTGTTTTGTAACATTTTTGATCTTAGGGTGAGAGAAATTTGGTCGGCAATCCGAAAAGCTTCAGAACGGGCTATAGTAGTGATTCACATAGCTCTTGGTGCAGCGTGGAATCGTGAAATTTCTGCCAAAACTCGGCTGATACTTTGCAAGGTTTCCATCTGTTTTTTGGTTACAGTGCGACAAGAGATACACTTGGCTCTCAGCTGCACACTTGCTACAGTGTATGAAAAGTTGCTTAAAATTTTTAAACGTATTTTAATAGCAAT
>NW_005076348.1:0-268 GCF_000277835.1 Geospiza fortis | reverse complement strand
GCAGCAGAGGCTGGCACAGAATCACTGCTTCCTGTGGGAAACGCCGCCTTCAGCACAGCCTCTCCATCCACTTCTGGAGAAAGGAAAAGGAAGACTGTATCAGATGGGGCTGTTTCCCATTGGGGAGGGTGCACCTCAGGAGGCAATGCTTCTCAAAGACATGGATAAGGATCAGGAAAAGGCCCAGGCTCTTGGGACTGGGCCAGAGCACTCCCTTGTGCAAACAACTGTGCCTCCTGATCTGCCCAGAGACGGGGAAATTGCAGGG
>NW_005076347.1:0-268 GCF_000277835.1 Geospiza fortis | reverse complement strand
TAAGTATTGTCAGCTGCTTAGTTCTGAACTTAATTCTTGTTCCAACAGACAGGCTGAGGTGATTCTAACTTGTGAGTTGCAGACTTCACTGCTCCACTGTTGTACTTTAGAGGTTATTCCCTTGAGGGGAAAAGTAGCAGAAAAAACAGCGGTAGGTAATGGTGACCTATCACCTGGGGTGGTTAAGAAGCAGGTAGGTATCTAATTGGTCCGGAAAGCCAATCATGAATGGATTCAAACGGAAAGAGAGTAGGTTTAGATTAGATAT
>NW_005076346.1:0-268 GCF_000277835.1 Geospiza fortis | reverse complement strand
GCACAAGGAACAGAGCAAACCACAGGTAGCAGAGGAAAGCGTCACAGCTTTTAGCTGAACGAGCAGTTCCATGGATCAGTCCATGTATCACAAGCTGAGAGCTGCATGTGCACAGCATGATGATGTCCTGACAACCTGCCAGCATTTCACCCTCTAGAACAGACCTCTACCAAAGGCTCCCTCATTTCCAGAGCTTTCAAAGCTTCATTATTCCCAGCCAGCTCCTGGGATTCATCTGAGCTCAGACCTCAAGCTCACCATTCCTGTT
>NW_005076345.1:0-268 GCF_000277835.1 Geospiza fortis | reverse complement strand
CTGAAGTGGTTACACAGGATTACAAATGCCATGAGGCCAAACATCCCCCACCTCCTTCTTCGTCCATTTCTATATGCTGAGCACATTGTGGTATGTTGTGGAGTGTCCCTTTGCCGAGATGGGATCTGCTGTCCTGGCTGTGTTCTCCCAGCTTCTTATGCACCTCCAGTCTCTTCACTGGTGGGGTGGGAGAAAAAGCCTTCAGTCACTGCTTGTTAGTGACTAAAACATGCCTGTGCTGTTCACACTGTTTTCAGCACAAATCCAA
>NW_005076344.1:0-268 GCF_000277835.1 Geospiza fortis | reverse complement strand
CGTGGGGCTTTGAGCTTTGCAGGTGCCCGACCTAGAAGTGGTTCCGTGGATGCTCTCGGTAGGATGTGGTCTGGAGCCCGTCCTCCCCATCAGGGTGGCTCTCGGCAGGCTCCAGCAGCAGCGTTGGAGCCCCGGGGGATGCAGGAGGGGCCCCCGCAGGGCAGGTGCTGTGGGGGGGCTGTCTCCCCCCGGGGACATCCGGGTGGCAGCCCACTGTGGCGAGGTGTGTGACGGCAGAGGCGCAGGCGAGGCTCATATTTGGGCACGA
>NW_005076343.1:0-268 GCF_000277835.1 Geospiza fortis | reverse complement strand
GATGGATAAGTGGTGGTTAATCAAAAGCTGTCTTTAAGTGGGTTCAATTGTGAAGTGGCAAAGGGTTAGAGAGGCTAATTTCCTTGTTATAAATGGGACCACTTAAATTTGATCATTGGAAAGGGTAATCCATGTTTTGTGGAATAAGGAAATATCACTGCTATAAAAGAAGACCACTATTTTTCAGTGGTTTTCCCCAATTTTAGTGTTTGTGTGGGGAGGGGTATGTCTCCTTTATGTGTGAAAGACAATTTGAAACAAATAGAGA
>NW_005076342.1:0-268 GCF_000277835.1 Geospiza fortis | reverse complement strand
GGTCATTTTTGGGTAATTATAGGGTCAGTTTGGGGTAATTTTTGGGGTTAATTTGGGGTTATTTCAGGGTAATTTTGGGGTTATTTCAGGGTCAGTTTGGGGCTATTTTAGGGTGAATTTGGAGTAATTTGGGGGTTATTTTAGGTTATATTTGGGGTAATTTTCGGGCTATTTTAGGGTCAGATTGGGATAATTTTGTGGAAATTTTGGGGTTATTTTAGGTTAAGTTTGGGGTAATTTGGGGGTTAATTTGGGGTAATTTTGGGGT
>NW_005076341.1:0-268 GCF_000277835.1 Geospiza fortis | reverse complement strand
GGGACCTGCCACTGAGTTATCTCCCATGCTCTTGGTGGGACAGAGGACAGGCAGAAAAGGGCAGCCTGCCAGGGAGGGATGGCTCCTGCTCTTTACAATTGTCAGTGACCTGTCACCAGGGTTTCTTTTTTCCCATTTGCTCTGGATTTCACAGGAGCTTCCTGACCTCAGTAGAAGACTGAAGGCCTGTCTTGGCACTGGGCCTGGTGGAAAATAGAAGCAGACAGTCCCAAGGAATATCCCATTAAAACAAATGGATCACAGAAAA
>NW_005076340.1:0-268 GCF_000277835.1 Geospiza fortis | reverse complement strand
GGTTTTTTTTATGATAAAAAACCAGCAGCTCTTTTTGAAGCTGCTCAGAAATTTGACATTTTGAAGTCACAGCTGGGGAGGGGTGGCATTTACAGAGCAATACTTGTGTAGAACAGCACTCTTGTGTGTTAGTGACCTGTAGAGAGAGGAATTGTGATTCTTTCCTGGCCCCAAAGCTTGTGCCAGCTCCACCAGAGACTGAGGGTGAATGTGGGAGAGAATTCACTGCCTCTCTCCTTGGATCTCTGTACCAAGACTGATGCACCTT
>NW_005076339.1:0-268 GCF_000277835.1 Geospiza fortis | reverse complement strand
AGGAAGGCAGGTCCACTGGTGCAGGTATTGCCTGTAGTCAATGTCACTGACCAAGTTCTGGCACTCCTTGGCTGCCTGCACTGACAGGGCATCCACAGGGATGTGGATCTGGGTCTTGGAATCGTTGTAGCCCTTCTTGTAGAGGCGGTCATTCTGCAGGGCCATGGCGCGCGCGGCCTGCGCCAGCTTGGGGTCATCCTTGGCACTGGGGCACCCGATGTAGTGGCCTTTCTGCTTCTCGTGGGTTTCTTTGTACTTGTACTGGAAA
>NW_005076338.1:0-268 GCF_000277835.1 Geospiza fortis | reverse complement strand
TTCAGAGAATGTGAATGCCACAAGCAGCAGTTGTGCTTCACACCTCAGGCTGGTGGGATCATTAGGGAACAAACTGGTGGGCACTGGGCCTAGAAAAGCTCAGCCTGAAGGGTTGGGATGTTTCCTTTCCTCAGTGAGGGTGCTTGCTCTGAAGCTAAGCTAAGGAGCGACAGATCAAGCTCTCAGACTTGCCCTTTTTCTGAGGTTTAAAGTACACTGTAGGAATGTGCTCCTATGCTGTACTCCGGAGTGACAAAACTATCTTTTG
>NW_005076337.1:0-268 GCF_000277835.1 Geospiza fortis | reverse complement strand
CAAAAAAAAAATCAGAAAAAATCCAAATTTGACCTAAAAACTCCCTGAAAAAACCTGAAAGAAATCCCAAAAATTCTGGAATTTTCCCCCAGCCCAGAATTCCATGAGAATTCCCGGATTTTCGGCGGTACCTGCAGGAACTGGACGGTTTTGTCGGGCAGCTTGGTGCCGATGTAGCGCAGCGTGTCCCGGTGGAATTTGCTCTCCAGGTGCCGCTGCAGCTCCTGCTCCTCCAGACTGCGGAACTTGCACACGGAGCACGCAAACT
>NW_005076336.1:0-268 GCF_000277835.1 Geospiza fortis | reverse complement strand
TTTTTCTGAAATCTAAATAAATTCCTCTTCAAAGCATACTTTTCTTGTGCTTATTAATAGAAAGTGATGTTTACTTACGCATTTGGTTTATTTATATCTAGTCAACTACTCATTTACATTAAAAACAGAATGGAAAAATTATCTTACTTGTGCAGCTTCAAAGCTGTACCTTCATTGATTATTACAAGTCACCTCTGCAATTACTGAAAACTTACAGTGTAAAATGGGACAGAGCCACAATTTTCTCAGCCTGTCTTCATAGGAGAGG
>NW_005076335.1:0-268 GCF_000277835.1 Geospiza fortis | reverse complement strand
AGCACAAATCCAGAACATAGTCCCATACAAGCTACTACTGATAAATTTAGCTCTATCTCAGTCAAAACCAGTACTCAAGGTCAAGGCTAGGTGAAATTGACTTGTGCTTTAAAACTTCGTTGAACCTAAGTCCATGATGAAGTGCTTTCCCCTGCTGGAATCAGCAGTTAGGAATTCTCCCCTACTCAGTTCAGGTCTCTTTACATGCAAATATTCACTTTAAGTATACAATTTTTCAATTCTAAAACAAAAATAAGATTTTTTTTTT
>NW_005076334.1:0-268 GCF_000277835.1 Geospiza fortis | reverse complement strand
GAGGGATGGAGGAGGGAGGGGAGAGGGGAGGGATGACAGGGAGGAGAGATGAAGGAGGATGGAAGGAGGGAGGGATGGAGGAGGGAGAGGAGAGATGGAGAGGGATGGAGGATTGAAGGAGAGGAGGGAGGGAGAGAGGGACGAGAGAGAAGGAGAGATGGAGGAGGATGGGAAAGGGAAAGGAGAGAGGGAGGAGGATGAAGGAGGGAGGGAGGAAGGACGGGAGAGGGGAGAGATGGACGAGGATTGAAGGGGGAAAGGGGAGAGA
>NW_005076333.1:0-268 GCF_000277835.1 Geospiza fortis | reverse complement strand
GTCTCTGTTCTTTCTTTGACTGAACTGGGAATATCCACAGAGGAAATTTGAAGATGCAGTCTCCCAGTTTTTGTAGCACTTGAGGAAGAATGTGAACCTGCTCTACCACCTATGATGAATGATCTTGTTTGGCCAAAGAGATTTTCTATGTGCATTGCTCATTTTTACATCTGTCCACTCCCTTCCCTGTGTATTCACAGGAAAGTAAAGGAACTTTGATTCCATAAAGTCTTTTTTTTTTCCCAGGGAATGGGCAGGGCCCCGAGGC
>NW_005076332.1:0-268 GCF_000277835.1 Geospiza fortis | reverse complement strand
TTGGAAAGCTTCTGGCCTTTGGGAATAAAAAAGAATCTATAAAGTCTGCAGAGAACTCCCCTCCAGTCTGGATTGATGCGCGGTTGCTTGTGGTTTACTTGCCACATTGAGGTTGTGCATTCTGTTTTAAAGTAATTTTCAGTCCTTCTGTGGAAGTGATGATTTTCCAGTCTCAGGGTTCTCTTACTGGTTCTTTTATATTGCTAGGGTGAGTCCATCCTCATTCTGCAGTTCGTACAGTCGATTTGGTGGTTAGCAGCACCTGAAA
>NW_005076331.1:0-268 GCF_000277835.1 Geospiza fortis | reverse complement strand
ATCTCTAACAGATGGCAATAGAATACATACTCCCAGACACATTTTCCAACCTGAGACATTATCCACCCCTTATTCTATTAGTGTTTGCATTATACTCAAATCAATAAACTTGATACCATTAAACCTTACCCACAGTTCTTACTTAAGACTGGGTTTTGCTGTGGTACACTGTCACTGTTGAGTTAGGAACCGATGAAAAAAGGTGACATTGACTCCTATGATCAGAGGGCATAAAGTGAGATTTATTAGGAACTTCACATATTTATAG
>NW_005076330.1:0-268 GCF_000277835.1 Geospiza fortis | reverse complement strand
ATATTCCACATTCCACTTTCCACATTCCATGTTCCACACTCCACATTCCATATCTCACATTTCATATTCCATATTCCACATTCCACATCTAACATTGCATATTCCTCTTTCCACATCCCACTTTCCATATTCCATATTACACATTCCATATTCCACATTCCGCTTTCCACATTCCACATACCACATTCCATATTCCACATTCCATGTTCCACATTCCATACTCTGTATTCCACAGTCCACATTCCACATTCCACATTCCATATTCCAC
>NW_005076329.1:0-268 GCF_000277835.1 Geospiza fortis | reverse complement strand
ATTCTTCAAGTTCTTCAGGAATTTTTCATCAATTCCAGAAAACTTGTGGACATATTTTCCCCCTTAGTAGCTGTGTGAAAACCAAGCTGCAGTCGTAACCTTTACTTACTCTTCCTTAAATGGCATGCCATCTAAAACTATGAAAAACTGAGTTAATGTGTTTCAATGGTATTTTAAATCATTAATTCAACTGACATTTGTCAAAACTTAATGAAAACATCAATGCAAGTTTCTTTGCAATAAAATCTTGCAATACAAAAACAAAAAA
>NW_005076328.1:0-268 GCF_000277835.1 Geospiza fortis | reverse complement strand
GGGACAGACACAGGGACATGGGGACAGTGTCCATCCAGCAGGTGGGGACATTGGAGACATTGTGGGGACATTGGGGACACGGGGATTGGGGACATCCAGCGCCTCCCGCTGGGACAGAGGGACGCTGGGACCCAGGAGCAAGGCCAAGTGCGAGGTGGGGACACACTGGGGACATTGGGGACACCGGGAGGGGTCACAGTGACACCAAGGTGGCTCTGGGATGGTCACAGTGACACCGAGGTGGCCCTGGCAGTGTCCCATCCCCGAG
>NW_005076327.1:0-268 GCF_000277835.1 Geospiza fortis | reverse complement strand
GGAGGGTCAGGGACACCCCAAAACCCCCCAGGACCCCCAAATCCACCCCCTACCCCTGGCAGGGGCTCAGAGACAGCACAAGAGCCACCCTGGCCCCAAAAATCCCATCCTGGGCATCCCAAATTCCCTCAGGACACCCCAAATCCTTCCCCTGGACACCCCAAATTCCTTCTGGACATCCCTGATCCCTTCTGGACCTCAAATTCCCCCCCCCAGACACCCCACTCTTCAGCCTGGACATCCCAAATCCCACCCTGGGCACCCCAAA
>NW_005076326.1:0-268 GCF_000277835.1 Geospiza fortis | reverse complement strand
TTTTGTTTCTTTGTCTCCTTTTCTGAAATTAGGAATACTCTGATCATGGGGGATTTCCAAGTTTGGTGTGAGAAATGGTGTTCCAAGATGGTCGGGGCAATGGAAAATGGAAGGGGATGTGGTTGGTAAAAGTAACTGAGATGAAGATAGAGAAGGTTAATGTGGAGAAGAAAATGAAATCCAAGGGGAAACGGAATCAGAAGATAAAGGACTGTGGGAAGGGTTTGGCTTAGAGGGAGGAAGAAAAGGAGAAGGAGAAGGAGAAGGA
>NW_005076325.1:0-268 GCF_000277835.1 Geospiza fortis | reverse complement strand
TCTTGCAGGTCTTTTCCAACCTTAATGTTTTATGACTCTATGAAAATACACTGGAAGGAGGACCAAGCTATATTCACATTTTTGACATCACACAGCAGATGAAACAAGAATCACTGATGTGTGAGGGTGTGTGTGTGGTTAAACAATTACCCTCCCCTGGAAGGCAAGGTTCTAGGCTGCAGAAATGGGACAAATTTGGCATAAGCCACAGACATTTGTTGTCAGAACCCAGGACATCCCACTGGCTGTCCTGAGCAACCAAGACCCC